>NC_084547.1:0-277500 GCF_024500275.1 Phycodurus eques | reverse complement strand
ACCAGAGCAGTCAAAGGTGGTGCCAGCGTGACAACTAACGTGCCCGGTGGGTTCTATTTAACCGAAGATAAGGTTTGTTACAAGAGCTACGAAGGAGTCATAAATCGAGTCAATTCTTGAGAAAAAATAAAGATTCACAAACACTAAATCATTATTTTTGCATTGGACCGATACCGGGCCGTGAGGCATTTGTTACTGGGCCGCAGAGAAAGAATGACCAATTTATATAATTTCTGTTGTGTTGCAATTTGCGTGTCAGTGTCTTTTTTTTTTTTTTTTTTTTTTTTTTTTTTTTTAAATTGACCGGCTCTTCTCTGCCCCAATAGCTCAATTGACACGTCGAGACTGCACAGAACGCTTCCATTTCCGGTCCCAGCGTGCTCGAATGCTTCTATTTCCGGTCCGAGCGGGCTGGCTAACGGCGGCAGAGCTCAAAGAACGAAATCATTTCATAAATGAATTCAGTTCATTACAGTTACTGAAAAGATTTGTTATTTTGAACAAAATGTTCGCGAACGAAACAACACTATATCGCAACAGTTGACTCTCACGCACCAAGTCCACTCTGATACAGATACAGCCGTAGGTTGCTGCTCGACACAGGCAGAACTACTTTTACGGAGTTCAAAGTCTATTCTCATCGAGGAGCTACGGAACTGCAAAAACATTGTGCTGTATATGTATATATTTTCAATTCAGGTGGAGAATGCAGCCAAACAGAGAAAGACATTGAAGTGGAATGAGCTGAAGCGGGTGAACCACATGGATTTTTCAGAATCAACTCTCAGCCATATTTGACATGTATTCATCCAGGTCCAGCTGACAATGATGCGCGTGCGGCTGCCGGCCTGCAAGGTGGTTAATGCAGTTGGACATTTAATCTGACAAAGCATTGACATACACATAAAACAACAGAATTTCTACTTTTCACAAACATATGTTTCCAACATTAGTGGATGAATATTTGTTTTGCAAAGAAGGTTCTGCTCTGCCTCAAACATCTATTGAAAATACAAAAAAGTGTCATGTAATCTGTTGCTGTTCACACAAAAACTAAGCAGTATATATTTTTTTTCATTTTCTTCCCCTTCTTTATAGTATGTGAGGTTACTTACTGTAAGGTAGTGGTAGGGTAGAGTGTGACTAGACATGAGGATGGTGGTGTGTAGGATGACTGGTGGTGGAGAGGAAGATTAAGAAGACAAGGCAGAGCAGAGAATCATGTGAGAGAAGAACTGGTCCTGCATGCGGAGGTCTGGTGTGGCAGAGATGTATGTATGTTAGTTTGTATGTATGTTAGTTTCAGGTGGAGGTGGGAGTGCATCATGGATCACCCCTAAGACCCTTCCCGTTTGCAGTGGTGATGGATTAGGCTGACAGATGAGGTAAGACTGGAATCCCCCGTGGACCATGATGTTCGCAGATGACCTGCAGTGAAAGCAGTGAGCAGGTAGAGGCATGCACTGGAAAGGAGAGGAATGAAGATTAGCCAAGGTAAGACAATATATCTGCATGAATGAGAGGGGTGGTGGGGGAAGAGTGAGGGTGGAGGTCTTCTAATACTTGGGGTCAACAGTCCAGAGCAATGGTCTCCCTTGGCAGTGATTAGATCTCCCTAAACATGAACACACAAGTAGTTCTGTTGTCAATAAAAAATTTTTTTAAAAAGTATGCAGCTTGAAAAGAAAAAAAACAAATGTCACCATTGCAGTCTTCTGTTTTACAAGAAGATTATCACCAAACGTGTCGTAAGGAAACAAATAGAAAAATCAAGATGTTTCAGTCGAGGATCATTTAAAAAGTGTCTGCCAGGACCCTAAAAATGGCAAAAAATAAAGCTGTACTACATTAAACTGTATGTTAAATATCCTTTACCGCTTATCCTCACGTGGGTCACGAGCGTGTTGGAGGCTATCCCAGCTATCTTCGGGTCCACCCTGAACTGGGTCGCCAGCCAATCGCAGCGCATGCAAAACGATGTATTAGTTTTTTTGTCATGAAACTGTTATTTCAATGTCTGATTGGTGAAATTCAAAACAAACATTTCTGCGAAGAATGCTTGCATAGCGGAAGAGTAAATGAGACAATTGTCAATGTATAGTGGACTTCATGCAGAATGGCCGAGCTGTTCTGTTGCTAACTAACCGAAATGAAACAATGGTAAATTCAGATTTTGATGTGCCTGTTATTTGTTTTTATTTAAGCTTCAGCGGTGAAGAGTTCCGCTACCGTTTTTCACTTCTTAAATAAAGTATTAAGTGAATGATACATAAAAGATGAAAATGCTGCAACCAGGAATGAAAGGCGTGTGTAAATGAAGGAAGCAATACTGTGCATAAATGACGATGCTGAAACCGGAAATGGAAGCTGTTTTATTTTGAAATGATTCTCCTTAGTTCCAGGCCTGATGGTGGTTGAGGTCTGCGGGATGGGACTTGAGACATGAGGTGGAGGTGGTCCTCTGTTTGAAACCGGGTGGAAACAAGGCCTGTGTTTTTTTTTTTTTTCAAATCTGCCATTAAAAACAGCTTCACCAATGGCTGAAAGCTGACGCAAAAACCTCCTTGCCGTCAGGGAATCGAACTCGAGTCCGCGTGCGCAGCGTGAGTAGTTCAGCTCAACAGCCCAAAACCAAATCCCATTCATTTTCTATGGTAGTGGTAAACCACGACCGATGCAATATTTTTCTGGGCCACTACTATGGAATCAGATTTGTGCTAAAAAGATTCACTCAAATTGTTTTAATGGAAAAAGTGAAACAAAGATTGACACAAAACTTTTTAAATCGCAAACGTGCCAATTATTATTATTTTTTTTTCGTTTACAGTTTCAGTTTTAAGTTTCTGTTTTTGTCGATGACTTTCGGCACAAACGAATTGAATTAAGACTAAAGAAACTTAACTTGTGGTGCTAAACTATAAAGTGTATTTGTGATCCTTAATAAAATACCTCTTCAAACAGTGAGGGTGACTCAATATCAAATCCATTTCCCTCATTAGAAAGAATTAATTATCTTTAATTTAATTTAATCTTTAATCCATTGGAAAGAGACAAGGCCTAAATGAAGAAACTGCGAAGGTGGGGCACTGTGGAGGATGAGAGAGTGACAAAATGATGTCACACTCTGCTCACACTGATGAAGATGATGATGATAAAAATGGTGCCGTACCCATTATTTGGTAATGTACGGCACACGGGTTAAAGAATGATGTCTTCAAGATGAACCAATAACTTCAATATTAATGTAGTTGGCAACACAGTACAGTAAGTACCTAAACGTAAACAAGCACACCATTCTCGGTAAACTTATTTAATCTTAACTGATAGATGGACCCCGAATGTGGTCCATGGAGGCAACAGTTGTGTGAGCGTTTGCGCGTGCACGTCAACGTGCAAGTTGTCTGCGTGAACGGTTAAATGCCATTGAGTGGCTGGAGTGCGAGTTTTGGATGTCATCGTTTCCGGCCCCTCCCCCAAATGAAGCAAGCCTCGAGAGGCGCCTCGCAGACACGCCCCCTTCGTTACTCCACACACGCCTCGAAGACTCGGCACAACCTGTAACATCACTAGTTGTTATTTTGAAGACGTTACTGTAGTCTAATTACTTTCCCGGGAAAAGTAACACGTTACTTTGCTCGTTATTCAACATGGCGGTATTTTGGAGTAACGCGTAACTTTGTTTTTTGTAACGCGTTACTGGCATCACTTAATTTGTCTAACCCTATCTAGTTATGCCTCTGGTTTATCCAATGTTTTTGTGACGTATATATCAAATAAATGAATTATACTGTATTCTAAGTCAAATTTTTGCTCCCAACACAAAGTAAAACAAACCGACCTGCTGACAATTACAAAAACTCACAAGTTTGTAAATTCTGACACTTTAGTCCCTAATAGCAGAATACAAAGATTTGCAAATCATGTTCGACCTGTATTTAATTGAATACACTACAAAGACAAGATAGTTAATGTTCAAACTGATAAACTTTATTGTTTTTAGCAAATGATCATTAACATAGAATGTTATGGCTGCACCACATTCCAAAAAAGGTGAAATAGGTGGCAAAAAAGACTGAGAAAGTTGTGGAATGCTCATCAAACACCTGTTTGGAACATCCCACAGGTGAACAGGCTAATTGGGAACAGGTGGGTGCCATGATTGGGTATAAAAGGAGCTTCCCTGAATTGCTCAGTCATTCACAAGCAACGATGGGGCGAGGTTCACCTCTTTGTGAACGAGTGTGTGAGAAAATAGTCGAACAGTTTAAGGACAATGTTCCTCAATCTACAATTGCAAGAAATTTAGGGATTTCATCATCCACGGTCCATAATATCATCAAAAGGTTCAGAGAATCTGGAGAAATCACTGCATGTAAGCGGCAAGGCCGAAAACCAACATTGAATGCCCGTGACCTTCGATCCCTCTGGCGGCACTGCATCAAAAACCGACATTAATGTGTAAAGGATATCACCACATGGGCTCAGCAACACTTCAGAAAACCAATGCCAGTAAATACAGTTCGGCGCTACAGCCTTAAGTGCAACTTGAAACTCTACTATGCAAAGCAAAAGCCATTTATCAACAACACCCAGAAATGCCGCCGGCTTCTCTGAGCCTGAGCTCATCTAAGATGGACTGACGCGAAGGGTAAAGTGTTCTGTGGTCCAACAAGTCCACATTTCAAATTGTTTTTGGAAAATTGTGGACGTCATGTCCTCCGGGCCAAAGAGGAAAAGAACCACCCGGACTGTTATGGACGCAAAATTCAAAAGCCAGCATCTGTGATGGTATGGGGCTGTGTTAGTGCCAATGGCATGGGTATCCTACACATCTGTGAAGGCACCATTAATGCTGAAAGGTACATACTGGTTTTGGAGAAACATGTGCTGCCATCCAAGCAATGTCTTTTTCCTGGACACCCCTGCTTATTTCAGCAAGACAATTCGAAACCACATTCTGCACGTGTTGCAACTGCGTGGCTTTGTAGTAAAAGAGTACTGGACTGTGGCCCGCCTGCAGTCCAGACCTGTCTCCCACTGAAAATGTGTGGCGCATTATGAAGCGTAAAATACGACAACGGAGGCCCCGGACTGTTGAACAGCTGAAGCTGTACATCAAGCAAGAATGGGAAAGAATGCCACCGACAAAGCTTCAACAATTTGTGTCCTCAGTTCCCAAACGGTTATTGAATGTTGTTAAAAGAAAAAGGTGATGTAACACAGTGGCAAACATGACCCTGTCCCATGTTTTTTGGAACGTGTCGCAGCCATCAAATTCTAAGTTAATGATTATTTGCTAAAAACAATAAAGTTGATCAGTAGTGTATTCAATTAAATATAGGTCGAACATGATTTACAAATCATTGCCTTCTGTTTTTGTTTGTTTAACACAACGTCCAAACCTCATTGGAATTGGGGTTGTAGAATCTCTGAAACTGAGACTAGTTATCCACTCAACTGAAATTCCATTACAGAAGTCAGAAGGCTGTTGTGTGTGTGTGTGTGTGTGTGTGTGTCTGTATGTATATGTAAATGCAAAACTAAAAAAGTAAAAATAATAAAAATACAAATTCATTGTTTTCATCCCAATATTAAGAAGTTAGTGAGGGAAACTGATACTGTTACCCAACTTTCTCCCAGGATCTTCTGTTATCCTGGTTTGTCAGGAACCTCGTTACCCTGACTTCCGATTAACACAACAATAACAACAACACGTCCTAATAGCTATTGACAATGAAACAACTGTACCACAAGTCTCCCAAATTTCACAATTTCCAATGTGCAGAATTTGTGATTTAATCAAACAGGTTTCTGTCGGTGCACCGGGGAGATTGCAGTCCAATTGAATCCCTGTCCACTCCTCTGTCTTTTTATCTAATGCCCTTCCAGGATCACATACTGGGTCACCATTTGAAGGAACCGTAATTTTATAATCATCTATTACCATGCGTGTTCGTTTTCGTGGAAGAACTACAATTATAACAAAGTGTTAAAAGTCAACCAATTTATTCCTGACAGAGGAGTCTATACATTTTACAGCGCTCTGGGTTAGGCAGCTCCGCTTATCCTAGCCTCAGCAGAGACAGCGCAGACTGAACAAAGACTTATACAATGTTTGAAAGAGGAAGTATGGAATCGCTGTCGTCTGATTGGTCCATGGTCCCATCTGACGTCCTCATTGTCCTGCAAAATGATGGCCATTTGCCGTCTCCGCAGTCTTGCAGCTCATGTTTACAGTGGCTCCCCGCAGCCATTGCCTTCTCCGACATCTGGTCTCTGCTGGATCAGTATCCACCCTGCCGGGAGCTTTCCTGCATCACACCCCCACACCCTTATCTGATTTACATGATATGCTATACTGCAATAAACACCCTTGTTTACCCCCAGACCAGTTACGCCGTAAAACCCTATACCACCTTCACATCTCACTTATCATGAATGAAAATAACAGAGGACTAATAATGTTCCATTATCAATCACATATTTACATACTATATATATATATAATATTTCTTTCCTATTCTGACTTCAATTCAAAACATTAAAAACATCCTTAATCCATTCATCTATACTTGTTTCCTCCAATCCCAAATGTACTTCATTTAATGAATAATAATTCCCTGTCATGATTTGTTATTGTCCTGTTCGGCTTTTAGGTCAAGCAGAATGGAAAATCCGTATCCCTTTTATGCCGAAACAGTTTTACTGTGTCACAGTGGAGTTGTTAAGCTTCCGCTGTGGTTTCTTAGTATTATAATTGAGGTTTATTGAGAATCAGTCGAACAGTTAAACAGGTCCAAGTTTCTAGAGGGGAGAGAGAAACAAAGCACTAATTGTAAACAGGATGAAAGAAGTAAATCATGACATTATCGACAACAATGAAACATTAAATATGAGTGTTGCATGGGGCTGTAGTGCTACACCCTGTGAGGGAAGGACAGGACAAGATAGAACAGGACAAGGACAGGAGAAGAAGCATGTAGGACAAGGGTCATGAACCCGACTGTACAACTGAAGTGTGTTGGCTTGAATTATGTAAATTATAGAAGTGTACACGACAAGAGTATAAGTGAGGGGATACACAAGCGATATGCATATTCATTATTATTTGTCGCAACCTGACAGAGGTTATAATAATTTATTATTTTTATACCTTATATACCATTTGTATTACTAAATATTCAAAAAAAAAAAAATGTCATAATTGTAGACCAATTTCCAGCCTTTGTTTTAGTAATGACTAATAAAACAGACGAAACATGCTATATTCTTAACTATCCTGAACGAAAATGCACATAACGATTAACTACAATATCGGAAAAAAAAAAAAAAAAAATCCCAAAAAAACATGTGTGGTAGGTTAATTGGGGACTCTAAATGAGGATAAGTGGCTTGGAAAATGGATGGATGGATGGATGGATAAATCAATATGTTTTCGTCCAGAAGGCTAACTATGAGAGTGAAGGGTGAGGAGAGGAAAAGGGTGTCACTAACAATCCCAGGTACAGGGGAGGACAGGCCACACACACACAACAAAATAAAAAGGCACACACGGTAAAATCTACAGCAACCTAAACATCCAAATGAGACTAAGTGGCCCACCACCTGTCAACCTGGCAGCCCACCTGTTTTGGACTTGTCAAAAGCCTTTGACCCAATCAATCTTGGCATCCTCTTATGCCAATGCTGCAGTTTCTTCTCAGGATGATGACTTGACTGCGAGTCATTTTTATGGGAATCCAAAAGTCGGTGGTCTCCGACCCTGCCGAAATCCCCGGCAAGCCGACTGTGGCTGAACGAGGCCCCTGGATATTTTTGTGCGTGCGTGGTTTTCCGGATTTGAGCGTACGACATGTTTCAGTAGGAAATCCTTGTTTCTCCCGAGGCTGTCTACACATCCAGGAGAAACGAGTCATCAGGGGCTTATGTACAAAGACCTGCGTGGATTTCCTCCTAAAACATGGCGGACGCTGAAATCCAGAAAACGCCGTACGCACAAAAACATTCAGATCTGTGAAACTCTGCGTACTCATGAATCCAAGCACATTTCCTTCGTACATTCCAATTAACGTGGAAATGAGCGCACATGTCGGAGTAGCTCATATTTGAATATGCAAATCCCATTGCAATGACGCACCAGGTTACGTGAAACTTGCTGGCAGCTCCTTTTAGCATATGGTGGCCCAGTCCGCCATGGTTCACAGGTAAAGCAGCAGTTTCCATAGTGTAGTGGTTATCATGTTCGCCTCACATGTGAAAGGTCGTTGGGTGGAAACAGCTTTTTTTCGTCGCTTGCTTGTCAGCGGGCGGTTGTCCGTGGTTTGCGATATGGACACATTGCGGCAAGTGCGTCAAGGGAGATAGAGTTGCCCAAAAGGTGGAGGAGAAATCCCGTCATTGTGGAGGACAACACAGGGTGACACTTGGGTGTGGATGCAAAGTAAGAAAGACGAAATCAGTCCGGTTAAAGTGGTCAGTAAAATCAGTGATGCCGACGCAGTGAAGAGGCTCCAAAATGCAAAGAAATTTTCGCACCAGGTTCCACCAACCCAACCCGTGATTGCATAGTGGTTAATACTCTGTGTTGTGGCTGCAGCAACCCTGGTTCAAATCCGGGTCACGACAGGAATGCGACCCTGCAGTGACTTTCTTTAGTGCTGCTGAAGTTTGCTTGTGGGACAGTGAAAATACTCCACAGGGGGGTTACAGAGGGCCCAATACCTTTGTGGAGCAATGGATAACGGGTCTGACTACGGATCAGAAGATTCTCAGTTCAACTCCCGGGTAGCTCGTGCAAAGTTTTGCAAGTCATGTGGTATTAAACCCAATTCAGAATGCTGTATTTTGACACGTTCACCTTAAACGTCTGCGTTACGCTAACTCACACAACGCGGTCAGGTCTTACCATGACAGTGTCTAACATAATGGAAACCCCGAAGGTTAATAGCTGATAATATAAGTCCGACAACACATTTATTTTTGTAGCCTATAATGTACGCCGCCGGATATATAATGCAAACTTCACATTTAATAAAGACTACTGGGGGACAGAATTTCCACAACATTGTGAGTTTTGCCTTTGAAGTGATTCTCACCGTCGGCGACAACCTGAATGAGATAAATACAAGCGCAAATACATCACCAGAAAACAAGTTGCACGGTGGAGTTGAATTCATCCTTTGTAAAACAATGAGATGTTCCACAAAGGTTGAGCAAAGGTGGCATGAATAAGAGCTTGTTATGTCTTGATTGGTCGCTTCGGGATCGGGTGACGCCCCACCGGTGGGTCGCAGTCTCGGCCTCCGCACGCCCTCCTTCTTCTGCACCCTGGGCCGCTAATTAGTCATTAGTTTCAAGATCAAACATCATGCCGATGTAAATATTCCCATTCATCAGGTCCAGGGCTTTTGACATGAACTTTTTGCTCACCAGCCACTGTGGTGAGAGCGTCTGCTTTTCATTCTATCCCCAAAAGAGGACAGATATACAGTAGATAAATGGCATGAAGAAATTAAGAAGACCTAAAAGCCCAGTCAGTCAGGCAGATAAATTCTGTAATGATTCTCTTAAATACGGCAATGCAAACCCAAGCATTCCATCCCTGCTGGCCTGCTTTAGTGTTATTCTTTATCTCCTACGCTCAAGAGAGGACGTAGGTAAATCGCGGCCAATTTTATCGGTGAAAGAGCCAGTCATCATCTCCCTCGACGGGGGCCGTATTAACGGCCGCCATTAAAAAAAAAAGGAATCGATGGTTGTTTCTGTCAGGTAGTCTGAAGGACAAGCCGGGAGGAGTCAATTAAAGTCGGGTTATTGCACGATGTTAGCCAATTTAACAAAGCGCCACCACTAGTGTTGCGCAAACCATACGCAAGTAAGGCCCAAGTCATAAGTTTCAAGTTACTGATGCAAAAAAAAAAAAAAAAAAAAGTCATACAATCCTGCTCAGTCACATTTATTTGCACATTAGCCACTTTTGCACTCAGTATTTGGAGTTGCGTTAATAATAATGTAATGTCCAAAAAACTCATCCAGACTTTGAATATGGGCAAAAACTAAAACCTGGAAAACACAGAAGTTCAATGACGAAATGCAACCGGCTCCTGCTTGTTATGTATCAAGCTGTGACGGACTGACAAGTCCAAAATGTGGGCGGGCAAAAATCTGGCTGAAAATCAAATATTTCATCAGTAAATGATTCTAAAATGTATTTTGGAGGACTTTTTTTCTGTAGACATCTTTGAGTCCAGATGGAATAAGTGCCCATCCTCTCACCTTTAACTAGTCCCTTTACAGTATTTTGGCACTACTGCTAATTCTCTACATTTGCCCGCAATACTAGCTTTGTAAGTCAGTAGCATAGTAATGACTTTTTACATTAAACATTTACATTTTCATTAAAAGCATCTTGATCACTGCTATTCTCACCAGCACACTTGTGTGTCTTAACCTGATACTTATAAGAGAAGCTTTGGCCACAAATTGAGCAGGAAAAAGGTTTCTCACCAGTGTGCATTCTTGTGTGTATTTTTAACGTTCCCTTCGCAGAGAATCTTTGACGACAAACAGAGCAGGAAAAAGGTTTCTCTCTCGTGTGCGTGCTTGTGTGATTTTTTAAGTTTCCCTTCACAGAGAATCTCTGACCACAAACTGAGCAGGCAAAAGGTTTCTCACCAGTGTGGGTTCTTGAGTGTATTTTTAAATATCCCTTCTGAGTGAATCTTTGACCACAAACTGAGCAGGCAAAAGGTTTCTCACCAGTGTGGGTTCTTGTATGTATTTTTAAGTTTCCCTTCTGAGTAAATCGTTGACCACAAACTAAGCAGGAAAAAGGTTTCTCAGTGCTGTGTTTTCTTGTGTGTATTTTTAAGCTTCCCTTCTCAGAGAAACTTTGACCACAAACTGAGCAGGAAAAAGGTTTCTCTCCAGTATGGGTTCGTGTGTGTCTTTTTAAGTGTTCCTTCTTATAGAATCTTTCACCACAATCTAAGCAGGAAAAAGGTTTCTCACCTGTGTGCAATCTTGTGTGTATTTTTAAGCTTCCCTTCCTTGAGAATCTTTGACCACAAACTGAGCAGGAAAAAAGTTTCTCACCAGTGTGCGTTCTCATGTGTTGTTTCAAACTACACTTATTAGCAAATGTTTTCCCACACTGAGAACATTTCCATCGTTTGTTGTCAGTCTGAAATGTCACATTAACTTCAGACTGTTTATCGTCATCATCATCAGTGTGTGTAGAGTGTGACGTCATGTCGTCACTATCTGATAGTGGAGCTAAGAGTCCGTCTGCTTGTGATCGTCCACAGTGGTCTCCATCACCTTCTGTTGTCATGTGTTGACTTGAGCTGCTGCTTGGAGGCTGCGCCCCTCTGCTCTCCTCACTTTGACCTTCATCTTCACTCTTCAGAGAGGCACCAGTCGATGGAAACTTGGTGATATCCTCCGCCTCCTCTTCCCGTTTGATGTGGGGGCGTGTTTCTTCCTCCTCTTTTTCAATTGAAATGGGCTCCTCTTCCTCTTTGATGTGGTGGACCTCTTCGTCCTCCACTTCCTCTTTAATGTGAGGGGGCTCTGGCTCCTGCCGCTCAGTAAGAAGATCTTCAGTGATGTCTGCAAGACACAAGAAGACAAACATGCATGGTTTGGCAAGTCTTTCCTCATGTTGTGACTTAAATGTTGTGTATTATGGTTTACATTTTTAATTTCAGGTTGATGTGTAAGCAGGAATAGTTTGATATGTTGGAAAGAATAAAACTGGGCGGGTTAATAACAATAAAATGTGAAAAAGTGTAAAATAATAAAGTGAAGAAAGTCTCAAAAAAGGTAATATCGTGGGACCCTTGCCTACCCCCCGGATTGGCATTTGCTAATTTTTCTGTATAGGCTTTTTTTATGTAAGAGCGACCTCTTGTAAAAATAATTTCAGCAGCAGTGAAGTGAATACCATAATATGCAGTTAAAAATAATTTTACAAAGCCTCACCGCATTCATCCCAACATCGCCGTTTAAAAGGTTTCGGAGGGATATTGTACATGATTGCTGCACCTGTTTTTAGCTCGTTATGAACCCTTTATTCAACATGTGCTTTTACGGAATGTCATTATTTTGTAAATCTGTATATATCACATTGTACAGTTTGGTTTGTTTTATTTGCTTTTATTTTGCTTTCAATCAGCCCCTCTTTGAATAATTTCAAATGACATAATTGTGATTTGTAACTTTTTATTTCAGTTTTGATGTTTAATTTATTCAATACCATGCCTTGGCACTATAATTGCTATTCTCATATACAATAATGTAGTGGATAATTTTGCTTGGAGTGGGTTGCTGCAGCAGCCTCGACAGCAAATAGAGTTGTTTTAAAAAAAAAAAAAAAAAAAAAGTATATATACCAAATTGTGCTGGGAACGCTCATGTTCTGGGGGAGGCGAGGGACATCGAGTCCGAGTGGACCGCGCCTCCATTGCTGAGGCGGCCGACCGGAGCTGTGGCCGTAAGGTGGTTGGTGCCTGTCGTGGCGGCGATCCCCGAACTCGTTGGTGGACACCAACAGTGAGGGATGCCGTCAAGCAGAAGGAGTCCTGTCGGGCTTTTTTGGCCTGTGGGACTCCTGAGGCAGCTGATGGGTACCGGCTGGCCAAGCTGAATGCAGCTTTGGTGGTCGCTGAAGCAAAAACTCGGGCACGGGAGGAGTTCGGTGAGGCCATGGAGAAAGACTTCCGGACGGCTTCGAGGAAATTCTGGTCCACCATCCGGCGTCTCAGGAGGGAGAAGCAGTGCACCATCAACACTGTGTATAGTGGGGATGGGGCGCTGCTGACCTCGACTCGGGACATTGTGAGCCGGTGGGGAGAATACTTCGAAGACCTCCTCAATTCCACCGACACGCCTTCCCATGAGGGAGCAGTGTCTGGGTTCTCTTAGGCGGGCTCTTCTATCTCTGGGGTTGAGGTCACCGAGGTGGTTAAAAAGCTCCTCGGTGCCAGGGCCCCGGGAGTGGATGATATTCGCCCGGAGTTCCTCAAGGCTCTGGATGTTGTAGGGCTTTCCTGGTTAACACGCCTCTGCAACATCGCGTGGACGTGTGTGGTGGTCCCCCCTTTTAAGAAGAGGGACCGGAGGGTGTGTTCCAACTACAGGGTGATCACACTCCTCAGCCTCCCTGGTAAGGTCTATTCAGGGGTGCTGGAGAGGAGGATACATCGGGAAGTCGAATCTCAGATTCAGGAGGAGCAGTGTGGTTTTCGTCCTGGCTGTGGAACAGTGGACCAGCTCTACGCTCTTGGCAGGGTCCTCGAGGGTGCATGGGAGTTCGCCCAACCAGTCTACATGTGTTGTGTGGACTTGGAGAAGGCGTTCGACCTTTTCCCTCGGGGGGTCCTGTGGGGGGTGCTTCGGGAGTATGGGGTACCGAACCCCCTGATATGGGCTGTTTGGTCCCTCTACGACCGGAGTCAGAGTTTGTTCCGCATACCCGGCAGTAAGTCGGACTCGTTTCCGGTGAGGGTTGGACTCTGCCAAGGCTGCCCTTCACAGATTCTGTTCATAACTTTAATGGATAGAATTTCTAGGCGCAGCCGAGGCGTAGAGGGTGTTTCCGGTTTGGCGGTCTCAGTACTGCATTTCTGCTTTTTGCAGATGATGTGGTTCTGTTGGCTTCATCAAGCCGTAACATCCAACTCTCACTGGAGCAGTTCGCAGCCGAGTGTGAAGCGGCTGGGATGAGAATCAGCACCCCCAAATCTGATACCATGGTCCTCAGTCGGAAAAGGGTGGCGTGCCCTCTCCAGGTCGGCCGAGGATGAGATCCTGCCCCAAGTGGAGGAGTTCAAGTATCTTGGGGTCTTGTTCACGAGTGAGGGAAGAATGGAACGGGAGATCGACAGACGGATCGGTGCAGCGTCTGCAGTGATGCGGACTTTGTATCGATACGTTGTGATGAAGAAGGAGCTAAGCCGAAAGGCGAAGCTCTCAATTTAGCGATCGATCTACGTTCCTACCCTCACCTATGCTCACGAGCTGTGGGACGTGACCGAAAGAACAATATCCCGGATACAAGCGGCTGAAATGAGTTTCCTCCTCAGGGTGTCCGGGCTCCTCCTTAGAGATAGGGTGAGAAGCTCGGTCATCCGGGAGGATCTCAGAGTAGAGCTGCCACATCGGGAGGAGCCAGATGAGGTGGCTGGGGCATCTGATTTGGATGCCTCCCGGACGCCTCCCTGGTGAGGTGTTCCGGGCACGTCCCACTGGCAGGAGACCCCGGGGACGACCCAGGACACGCTGGAGAGCCTACATCTTTCGGCTGGCCTGGGAATGCCTCGGGATCCCCCCGGAAGAGCTGGATGAAGTGGCTGGGGAGAGGGAAGTCTAGGCGTCCCTGCTAAAGCTACTGCCCCCGCAACCCGACCTCAAATAAGCGGTAGAAAATGGATGGATGGATGGAAAATGTATGGATAATCTTAAAAGATGTCTCTCTAACTTTGTTCCTAATTAGAGATCTCTTCGGTAGGAGCCAGACCTGGGTCCTGACCCACCAGTTGAGAATCATGCACTCGACCACTCCTGGGGCCTCATGTATAAAAGGTGCGTACGCACAAAAACTTGGCGTACGTTCTTTTTCACAGCAAAGTTCAGATGTATCAAGAGTGAAATGAGCGTGGAAATGTGCGGTGCCTCACGATACGATTTGCATGTATGTTAACCAAAAAAAAAAAAAAAAAAGACTGAAAAAATGAAATACAAAAACCCTTCAAAAGAAGAAGACAAGATGAACCTTCCAGACCGCTGGTGTCAAACTCAAGGCCCGGGGGCCAAATCTGGCCCGCCAAGTCATTTCATGTGACCCGCGAAAGCAAATCATCTGTCAACTTGCACGATTATCGCGCAAATTCTCATAAAATAACAAATAGTAGAATTGAGACATTGCAAGCATTTTCCGTTTATGGTGACTTGAGCAATAGTTGAACAAACTATTATCATTGACTTTTGATTTCAAAACTCGGTATCCATCAATTTGTTGTGTGTATGTAATAATGAAGAGACGAAACATTTATCATGGTTTCACAGTCAACGGCCCTCTGAGGGAAACCGTGACGACAATGTGGCCCGCGACAAAAATTAGTTTGACACACCTGTTCTAGACCTATCACCTTGAGTTACTTTGTGTATTACATCCACTATATAAATCAATTTGCCTTGCCTTGGCTCATCCATATTTGAATCCGCTCGAGACAACTGGACGGCACACCTCCTCTTCTGTGTGTGTGTGTGTGTGTGTGTGTGTGTCCTTTCTGTGTTGTTACAGCAAGTATTCATCGCATGACGTCGCAGGTTGCTAAAGTAATAATCACGGGACATAACGAATCGATAACGAAATTTGGTGCCAAATCTGAATTATCGACTCCCGCTTCTCGCCCAGAGTGAGCTGGGATAGGCTCCAGCATGTGACGATAAGCGGTATGGAAAATGGATGGATGGATAATTTAACTTTTTTTTTTTAAATTCATTTTACCGATTCATCAATGCAGCCCTAATTATATGTAATGTCACACAGTGCCCTTAAATAAGCACAGGAATATTATTAACATTAGAATGCATTTCCTAAACAAGTGAGAGAGAAGTGAACCAACCTGCTCTAAATTGCACAGTTTGAGACTGCAGCTTGAAAACAGCGTCCAGTAGTTGACATTGTGGCTCCTTTTTTTCTTTTGGTCCACCAAGTTCCTCCTCGTACTCTGCTGTCCTTCTTGCACACATTTTCACACGACGATAGCAGCACTATACGCTCCAAGTTAGAGGGATGAGAAAAGCAAGTGTGAATCGGACATGTCAAACAATTATATCAAGATGAAGATTTGGACATTGTGGGTTAAACCAGTGTTTCCCAACCAGGGGTACACGAGCAACAAACAGGCTTGGACAGGTGTCACGGAATACATGTACCGCCGCTATGTATTCAGGATTTATAACAAAATAAACTGTAATCCAGTCGTTACTGAAAAACGACATGTAACCAGATGACAGCTACATATATTAAAAATGTGGATTATTTCACAGGATTACGTGACCCGGGTTAACAACGGCCATTTTCAAGAACAAGGGTGATGTGCAGAACTGTGGGAACTATAGAGGAATAAAGTGGATGAGCCACACAATGAAGTTATGGGAAAGAATAGTGGAAGCTCGACTCAGGACAGAAGTGAGTATTTGCGAGCGACAGTATGGTTTCATGCCTGGAAAGAGCACCACCGATGCATTATTTGCCTTGAGGATGTTGATGGAAAAGTACAGAGAAGGTCAGAAGGAGCCACATTGTGTCTTTGTGGATCTAGAGAAAGCCTATGACAGAGTACCCAGAGAGGAACTGTGGTATTCCATGCGGCAGTCTGGAGTGGCAGAGAAGTATGTTAGAATAATACAGGACATGTACGAGGGAAGCAGAACAGCGGTGAGGTGTGCTGTAGGTGTGACAGACGAATTTAAGGTGGAGGTGGGACTGCATCAGGGATCAGCCCTGAGCCCCTGCATGTTTGCAGTGGTGATGGATAGGCTGACAGATGAGGTTAGACTGGAAACCCCGTGGACCGTGATGTTTGCAGATGACATTGTGATCTGCAGTGAAAGCAGGGAGCAGGTGGAGGAACAGTTAGAAAGATGGAGGCATGCACTGGAAAGCAGAGGAATGAAGATGAGACAAAAGTAAGACAGAATATATGTACATGAATGAGAGGGGTGATGGGGGAAGAGTGAGGCTACAGGGAGAAGAGATAGCAAGGCTGGAGGACTACTATACTTGGGGTCAAGAGCAATGGTGAGTGTGGTCAGGAAGTGAAGAAACGGGTCCAAGCAGGTTGGAACGGGTGGAGGAAGGTGTCAGGTGTGTTATGTGACAGAAGAGTCTCTGCTAGGATGAAGGGCAAAGTTTATAAAACAGTGGTGAGGCCAGCCATGATGTACGGATTAGAGACAGTGGCGCTGAAGAGACAACAGGAAGCAGAGCTGGAGGTGGTGGAAATGAAGATGTTGAGGTTCTCTCTCAGAGTGACCAGGTTGGATGAAATTAGAAATGAGCTCATCAGAGGGACAGCCGAGGTTCGATGTTTTGGAGACAACTTCGATGGTTTGGCCATGTCCAGAGGAGAGAGAGTGAGTACATTGGTAGAAGGATGATGAAGATGGAGCTGCCAGGCAAGAGAGCTAGAGGAAGACCAAAGAGAAGGTTGATGGATGTCGTGAGGGAAGACTTGAGGGTAGTTGGTGTTCGAGAGGAGGATGCACGAGATAGGCTTACATGGAAAAGGATGACGCGCTGTGGCGACCCCTAAAGGTACAAGCCGAAAGGAAAATAAGTTACATTAATATAATGGTACTTGGATCACATTGCTAACTACATTTTTAACAGGCCTGAGATTTCAATGTTCAAATTAAGGAGATTAAATAAAATGATTTTCATTCAATAAGGAGTTGCAGTGACTTCGGTACTTTTGGAGAATCATCAAACGTATGGTGTTAATATGATATTCTATATTCTGGTCCACACGCTTTACTAGTAGGTGACGCGAAAAGAACACGTCTCGCTCACACTTGATCTCTCCGTGGCGAAGTGTTGATCACAAAAAAAAAAAAAACGCGTTTCTTTGTTAGCATGCTAAGCTAAAGTAGGCCAAGAAGCTTCAACGTGCAACCAGACGAATTCAACCGGACACGTAGACCGAACGAATAATGTCTTAGTCCAGTAAGGAAGAGATGGACTTACTGTGACGAGGATTCCGCACGTTTGGTACAAATTCAGGACTTTTTTTTAAGTGCAGCACGTGTAAGCGCGTGTGGTTACGGTTGAGACGAGTGTTGGCCATAGATATGAAGATTAGGTAAGCAATAGCGCTGTAGAAGGCTGGCTCACCAACGTGCCCAATGGCGGCCATGTTGGAAAGGTCGTTGTTCCCATGGAATGCAATGAATGACATTAAAATTAAGTCGTAACTTGCTAATTTCTTAACCGATATTCATGAGGGTGACTTTTTTTTGTCAACGCCAAATCGTAAGCCATCAATATACCACATTTGAAAAAACCCAAACGTTTTTTTTACACGTGACAGGGACTCCCAGTCACGTGTAATAATTGAGCAGCGTTTTCGTTTTACGTAACCGTGTGCAGCACAATGGCACAGTGTACCGGCATCTTTGGTCTTTTGGTTTTCTTGCCGTCCACACACGTGGAATGCGCTAACGACTTTGACCTCCCGAGTTTAGCGTCACTGTCTGTACAGAACTCAAAATGGGCGTGTCGTATCTACCTATCATAGATATCTGTGAGTGTCGTCATGCAAACGCAATCAATCCTCGCCTGCGACCTATTGGCTCCACGCTAATATCACGGCATGGAGTTATGTTTGATACATCCAATTACACATACACACCCAGATTTCCTAATAAACATATAGCTGCATTCCACTCAGTCGCACCGACACAACAAACACGCTACATATCAACACAGGGTGCGCTTGGAAATTCACTCCGGGCGCGCTCTCTGCACCCCGGAAACTTCGGGAACTCACAGCTCTTGTTGGAGGGTGCCATTCGATACGAGCAGAACGGACACATCCAATATGGCGGATGTACTGACGTATCCCTCCCAATAGCCAACACGTTCATGAGTAAAGTTATCAAAAATGTAGCACGCTCTGTCTCTGTGAGTACCGCAATCCTCGGACCGAGTGTTCGAAGGCACCCAGACACCGAGGCGAGATCGGATTGGTCCGAGCCTCCATTACGTCACGACAGGAAGCAGGTTTGGCCACAAAACAAGTTGAAAAAAGCTTCCGCGCTTTTTTTCGTCCGGACGGTACGTCATATTGTTTGACTCTGTAGTTTCGAATACATTGTTCAACTGTTCATTCGGCCTAATCATTGAAGAATCACCTCGACCAGAAGAAAAGAACCAGTCACGAAGAGGTTTGAACGGCCGTTGAAGCTTCTCGGCCTAGTTAGCTTAGTTAAGTTCGCTAGCCGCTAACAAAGAGACGCATCGCAAATGAGAGATCACCTGTGATTATCGTGTGGAAAATGTGTGCGAGAAGGAATTTTCTGGAACGAAAGAGGAGGACGAGCCACAACGTCAACTTGTGGACGCTTTTCGCATGCAGCCTCGTGTCGTGTTACACAGAGCAGGTTTGGACTCTTTTTACTCTCACTTGTTTCGTTACCAACTACCTTCTTGTGTTAAAAAATATTTCTGCGCTCATATTTGAGTGGAATTGTCATATCCATATGTCATAGTGACGGCCAAATGAAGCCTCATGAAGCGTTGACGATTTCCATCCAATTGGTTCTTTAAAAAGGTTGAGGTTGAGGTTTCACGAGCTTACAAACCATTCATTCATTTTCTACAGCAATTATCCTTTTAGGGTCGCGGGTGTGCTGGAGCCTAACCCAGGTGACTTGTGGCAAGAGGCGGGGTACACCCTGGACTGGTCGCCAGCCAATCGCAGGGCACATATCGACAAACACCCATTCGTTTTCTCACATTCACAAACAAATCCAAACCTACATGGTCCTGTGTGGAAAAAGTGATTGCCCCCTAAACCGAATAACTGGTTCATGGCAATGATTCCCCAAGTGTGGTACGTGGGCTCCTCTCGTGGTAGGCGAAACAATCACTGCTTAAGTAAAGTTTTAGTTACCTTTTTTGGGTACAATACTTTTGCGTTTAATCTTTACGAATTGCCTTTTTAAAAAACTTTTATTTAGCCATAATTTCTTTTTAAGGTCAGAGTGCAAGGATTTTATGACTGCCGTTTAAAATTCCCATTTTGATTGTTAATGTTTTGTAATACATGCCATTTACAACAAGGTGTAAACTCTAACGTGTCAAAAAAATTTTTTTTTATCGAGGACTTACTCTGAACGTGAAGCTACAATTTGGAATACCAGCGGGATGAGGATTTATATACACAGGATTAGACACGTCGTCAAACCCTCCATGTTTGAGCCAATCAGGAGGTCGGAGCGTGTCTGTGACAACAGCTAGCGGCTCGTTAGCAGCCGCGCAGACGTGCTTTCAAAATGCCCTCGGCTATTTGCTGGTGTGTGGTGTGCCGTTCAGAGGTGGACTTGCTGGTGTGTTTTGGGTCGTTGTCCTGCTGCAGAACCCAAGGTTGTTTCAGCTTGAGCTCAACAAACAGGGGGGCTGTCGTCATAAGCTGTTTCTTACTCCTTGAACGCCGGTAGCTCGATCATTCCACACATCTACCATCCACACACGTGTAATTTCTGAATATTACTCCGCGGCGGACTAATATGTGAGCGGCTCGGCCTGAGGTTCTACCTGTGCGCCCGGGACCTGCTTTGGATAAATCACAGGAGTTGACGAGACCAGAAAAAAAACACTTCCGGCGCTTCTGCTGTTAAGAAGTAACGGTACTTTTACTCCGTTACAATGATCTAAATGTTGCTCGCAACTTTTATTTATCAATGATTGCTTATTTATCAGCTCCCCAGACCTCAGACAATGTTTTTATTTTTTGCCACCTTTTTCATGCCTTTGGTGTTCGCATATCTCATAAAATAAGGCCTGCCCTCGACCTGCTGGCCTGTAATGTGAGACCTTCACCTGTCAATCAAATTATGCTGAAAATTGCTGAAGTTCTCTTGGGGTAATCTTTGGAGGCTGGCCACTTCTGGGTAGGTTCACCACTGTTCCATGATTTCTCCATTTGAGGTTAATGGCGCTCCCCGTGGTTCGCTGGAATCCTAAAGCTTTAGAAATAGCTTTTGTTAACCCTTTCCAGACTGATAGATGTCAATTACTTGATTTATCGACTATTCTAGAATTTCTTTGGATCGTGTCATTTTGTTGCAGCTTTTTTAGATTTTATATGAGTTGATTTTGTCAGGACAGATTGGGTGTGATCAGTGAAAATTAACCAAAAACTATGATGAGCCGCAATTATTTCACAATTTAATCAGGTGGCCAGTTGACTTTGAAGTTTTTGTTTTCCTTAATCAATGAAAACAGCATTTAAAAACAGCATTTTAAGTTCACGTGGTTTATATTTGTCTGATATTTACCTTTGCTTGATGATCTTAAACATTAAAGTGGGGAAACTATGCAAAAATGTCAGAATTTGTGATAGGTACCACTACTTTTTCATGGCACTGTATCCGTAGACAGCCTTTTCTGGCCGTTACTTAGAAACAACCACATGCTGTTACAAGCGATGTGGTCTCACTTTTCTGTTATGTTCTAATCTTCTGCCTGTTTTGATTTGATATGAAACTAGACATTGACATTGGCGTTTCTTTCTTCAAACCATATTAGGAGAAAAGTGTCCGCTACGACCCGATAAGAATAAATCGTTGCACAGGATTCAAATGCTAATATTCCATTAGAACCATTTCTAATAGCCAATAACTGAACCACATATGACTGCACCCATTCTTATGGATATTATACCATTCCCAATTGATTTTATGTCATTCTTTATAAGGTTGCAATGAGTACTCGAGTTTTTTGAGGACTTGAAGGACAACAAATGCTCGAGGATTTTTTTCTGCCTGGGGGATCCATTTATTTAACTTGTTCACTGCCAGCCCTCCCAGTTTGACCCTATTGGTATATTCAGTAGTTGACTGTTAATTTTTTTTTTTTTTTTTTTAAATCAGTTTATTTGAAAGGGGACAATGCAATTTCATAAAACACATGAAATACATATGTGAAGACTGTCCCAGTTTAAAAGACTTTATTTTTTTTAAATTGCACAGTGATGATAGTGCCTTGGTTTTTTTATCCATCACTTATATTACTTGTTTGTACAAAACTTCTAATGTTTTTTTTGCATTCTGACCAGCTTGGGACCAACTGGTTATGCAATAGTTAAAGTGACTAAGAATCATTGAATATAAGTAAATTTTTGTGGCTTCAGTTGACATTTCATTTCGAACGTTTAGCTGTAGACAGCACTCCTGCAACCAAGTTGTGGCACAGGACATTGTATGAGTGAGTTTAGCAGCAACAGTATCTTTGGACCGACCATGAACAAAGAAAACCGTGTCGTCTGCATACATTACGCACTCTGCTTCAGAACAAACAGTGGGCAAATCGTTGATATAAAGACTAAATAAAAGGGGGCCTAATATTGATCCCTGAGGGACTCCAGAGGCTAGCCTAAGAGACTCTGATCTGCAGTTGTTAACTGATACAGTTTGTGTTCGGTCATGCAGATATGATTCCATCCAGCTCACAGCTTTGCGAGAGAAGTAAAATTTTGAGAGCTTGGTAAGAAGAACAGAGTGATTTACTGTATCGAAAGCTTTCCTGAGGTCCAAGAACACCGCCCCTACAACTCCACCCTTGTCGAGAGAAGATTTTATTTTCTCAATGAAGAGGCATGTAGCCATTTCAGTGGAATGCTTGGATCTGAAACCAAACTGCATGGCATGGAGAGAGGGGGAGCTGCTGTTTAAATAATGGACAATCTGCTCTGACACCCATTTTTCTGCAACTTTGGAAATGGAAGAATGCTTATAGGCCGGTAGTTATTCAGACAAGTTGAGTCACCAGATTTAAAGACAGGGGTAACAAGAGCAGATTTCCAGGCCTTTGGAAAGTGACCAGATGAAATTGAAAGATGAATGATTGAGGCAATAGGAGTAGCAAGACTTGAACCTAGATCTTTGAGCATGTTCGTGTCCATTCCAAAAACATCCTTTGCCTTAGATGGTTTGAGTGAATGAATTAAATCGATAACTTTGGTCTCAGTAATTGTAATAGTAAAGAACTGCGTTGCAGACAATGCAGGGTATTCCTTCCTTTGTTTTACTGCAAACCTAGAAGAGATTTCTGACACAGATTCAATGAAGTAGTTGTTAAAAGCATCAGCCATCACTTGAGGTTCCGTCAGGATGTTTCCATTTAATTTAATTTGCATTAGTTTTGTTTTGTTATTTTGTTTATCACCAAATCGTTTTTTATTATAATTCCAGGTTATTTTTGAATTTCCCTTCGCACTATTCAAAGCAGAAATGAAAAAGTCAGCTTTAGATTTTCTTATTTCTTTCACTACCCTATTTCTCAGTGAAATAAAGTGCTGTCTATTGTATCCTGATTTGACCGACAACTTCAAGGAATGATCGCGTTCTTTCATCAGTTTCAGAATAAATGTGTTTAACCAAGGAAGGCCATTCTTTCTAGCTTTTAGTTTTATTATCTGTGTAAATTGTATCATAATTTATTGTATTTTGTTGTCAAATTTAGAACAATCCTCATCTATTTTTTTTACCAGGAAGTAATACATCCCAGTTTACTTCTTGGATAGAATCTTGGAAATGTTGTTGTTCATGTTTTGGTATCCTATTGGATTCAGTGGTGGCCAAGGGTTTGAAGCGCTTTTTTAATTTTCTTGTGACCATTATAAGATTGTGATCAGACAATCCTGTGAGCATATTGTATGGCTTCGAGATCCTTTCTGGCCTATTAGTAAAAGCTAGATCAATCTGAGTTCGGGTGGAGTTTGTAATTCTTGTAGGGCCATTAATTACCTGAGTCATATCCATATCATCCATACCCTTTTCAATTTTTTCCTAACTTTGTTAACTTCTCAATTAACATTTAGGTCACCCATTATTATCATCTCTTTTGCAAGATTGAGTTGTTTCAGTAAAATTTCCAGCTTTTCATAAAAAGCGGCATTTGATGAGGGAGGCCTATTAATAACTACAAGAATAAAAGACATTTGCTGTGACAAAGAAACAGTTAGTCCAAGAAATTCTAATCCATTCTCATCTGTAACATGTATTTCATTACAATTAAAAGTGTCCTTGGCATAAATCATAACACCTCCTCCCTTAGAACCCTGTCTGTCCTTTCGAAACATTTTATAACCAGGTACAGATAGTATTGCTGAGGGCGAAGATTCATGGAGCCATGTCTCAGATAGGCAGAGGAAGTCAATATTTGAGTCAGTGAGAAGGTGAGTGACCTGATCACTTTTTGTTAAAATGCTTCGTATATTTAAGTGTGCACAAAGAATGCCTTTTGGTTTACGTGTTGAGTCCCATATTAATTTAGAGTTATTAACGGTTTGGAACACCCTGCATTTCCGGTGCTTTAGTATTGCGGGGTTTGGAAGCCCCCTGTTTCTTTTATTGGCAATGTTTGCATATAGCTTTACGCTGCCAGCTTCCGCATCAGCCGGCAGTGCGTAGTGGAGGCCCAGCCGGCAGTGAGTGGTGGAGGCCCAGCCGGCAGTGAGTGGTGGAGGCCCAGCCGGCAGTGCGTAGTGGAGGCCCAGTGCGTAGTGGAGGCCCAGCCGGCAGTGAGTAGTGGAGGCCCAGCCGGCAGTGGTGGAAGCCCAGCTGGCAGAGGTAGAAGCCCAGGTAGCAGAGGCGGAAGCCAAGCTAGCAGTGGTGGAGGCCTAGCTAGCAGAGGTGGAGGCCCAGCTAGCAGAGGTGGAGGCCCAGCTAGCAGAGGTGGAGGCCCGGCTAGCAGTGGTGGAGGCCCGGCCAGCAGAGGCGGAGGCCCGGCCAGCAGAGGCGGAGGCCCGGCCAGCAGTGGTGGAGGCCCAACTCACAGTGGTGTTGGCCCAGGTGGCAGTGGTAGAGGCCCAGCTAGCAGAGGCGGAGGCCCAGCTAGCAGAGGCGGAGGCCCGGCCAGCAGAGGCGGAGGCCCGGCCAGCAGAGGCGGAGGCCCGGCCAGCAGAGGCGGAGGCCCGGCCAGCAGTGGTGGAGGCCCAACTCACAGTGGTGTTGGCCCAGGTGGCAGTGGTAGAGGCCCAGCAAGCAGAGGTGGAGGCCCAGCCGGTAGAGGTGGAGGCCTAGCTAGCAATGATGTTAGCTGATCTAGCATTGGTGTTAGCCCGGCTGCTTGAGGTAAAGGCCCAGTTGGCAGTGATGTTGGCCCAGGTAGCAGAGGTGGAGGCCCAGCTAGCAGTGGCCCAGGGTTTAGTTCAACATCACCAGCCAAAAGAAGTATCAGCAAGAGATTAAAAACACCCAGGAGTGGTTTGCCTGTGACAGCCTGTTCCTGCTCACCTGGGGGTGGCCTAGCATGGCCATAGTCCAGTACCCTTGTGAATAGCATGTGCTGACTCCATCTGGCTGGATACAAGGTTAGAGTGCCCCTTTTTCTTGTACACGTTGAACTTAGCAGAAGATAGAGGGTTATCCAAACGGCAACGGAATACGTTGATTGCATAATCCATGGTCCTATTTGATCTTTGGATGACTTTTTAAGCAAACTCACAGGACCTGCCAAACTGTGTGGCTGCACCCCGGCAGCCATCTTGTTTTTTTGTCAACGTGTTACCGGTATCCGCACATCGGCTAGTGCGGATAATGGCAGGAAAGTGTTACTTGTGAAGCTGAACAAAGCCAACGCATGACGAAAATGCGCTTAGGTCATCAATGTGGGGAAAAGGGGGTGAAAGTGAAGCAAACATAGTGCAGGAATATGGCGAAAATGAACTAATATAGTTTGCAAACCGCGTTAAACGCAGCAAAGAAGAAGGTGTGTCAGAGAAGAAATGCGAGGGGAAAAAGATGAAATGCTGCAAGTGTGGAGCATTTCAGACTGATTGTTATTGAAAATGACTGATAGTTTCATTTTCTTGAGCAAAAAATACAAAAAGAAAACTTGTAAGTGAATTATGGACACGCTAAACCCCCATACAGCAGGTCCTTTAAAATCATTCCCCATTTCAGTTCTGGTTTTTTTTTTCCCCCAGTGCCTAAAACGAAGCCCTCTTAGACTTTCTTGCAAACTATAAGTTGGTCCTCCCTCACTTTGTAAGTACCAGGCGCTGTCAATCTATCAGTGCCTATCCGCCATGATTGTGAGTTACTTAGTAATAATAACAGCCCATTTATACTACTACAATGTGCAGTTAACTAGCCTAAAATCCCCAAAATACATCTTCCCTGAAGTTTAATGTTATTTGGGCTACCACGCGTTGTGCATGGAGCGAGGCAGTGGTAAACTGGACAGCCACGCTCCACACCGGCGGCGGGCACACGGAGGGAGGCACCAGTGTCGGAGCCGTCCAATTTACCAAGACCACATGCAACATGCGTGGGCTCAAACAACGGCGACACTTCAGGGAAAATTAACTGTTTATTACAT
Organism: Phycodurus eques; assembly: GCF_024500275.1. NCBI lineage: Eukaryota > Metazoa > Chordata > Actinopteri > Syngnathiformes > Syngnathidae > Phycodurus > Phycodurus eques. The sequence goes on along the minus strand of NC_084547.1, from coordinate 251,384 downwards.
TCGCTAGCCCACGAGGTAACGAGCCAGCAAGTTAAGCGGTTCTCTGTTGTTCTAGTCGTCTCCTCGATGGGATCTCTGGTTGAAGGCGCTAACGTGTAAACAGGGTCGAGGAGGTTGTAAATGTTGTAAACAAATGAGATTTGACCCATCTGTGTTTGTCTTCATTTGTCATGCAGACATCAGTGAAAATCTTCACCCGGAGCAGCAGCAGTCAGTGTCCCCTCTCATCACATGAGGACGAAGAGGTTCAACACATCAAAGAGGAGGAGGAAGAATTCCCACACATGAAAGAGGAAGAGCAGGAGGAAATCATCAAGTTTCTATCAACTGGTGTCCCTTTGAAGAGTGAAGATGAAGGTCAAAGTGAGGGGAGACGAGGGGCGGAGCCTCCAGGCAGCGCCTCAGGTCAACACATGACAGCAGAAGGTTATGGAGACCAAACCCTTCTCCTGCTCTGTTTGTGGCCAAAGATTCAGCGTAAATGGAATCTTAATAAAACATATAAGAAGCCACACCGGTGAGAAACCTTTTGCCTGCTCAATTTGTGGTCAAAGATTCAATCGAAAGGGATATATGGCAACACACTCAAGAACACACACTGGAGAAAAACCTTTTTCCTGCTCAGTTTGTGCCCAAAGATTCGCCGTAAATGGAAGCTTAAGAAGACATACAAGAACCCACACAGGCGAGAAACCTTTTGCCTACTCAGTTTGTGGTCAAAGATTCCCTGAAAAGCAAAGCTTAAAAAGATACATTAGAACCCACACAGGTGAGAAACCTTTTGGCTGCTCAGTTTGCGGTCAAAGATTCTCTCATCAGGGAAACTTAAGAAAACACACGAGAACCCACACTGGTGATAAACTTTTTTCTTGCGCAATTTGTGGGCAAAGATTCTCTCGGAAAGGATTTTTGACAACACACTGAAGAACACACACTGGAGAGAAGTCTTTTTCCGGCTCAGTTTGTGGAAAGAGGTTCTCTCATAAGTATCTGGCTAAGAGTAACAAGTGTGTTGGTGAGAATAGCAGTGATCAATGAAAGTTTCGCCTCTCATCTGAGCAGGCTGCTTCAGTTCATGCAACAAGGATGATTGTATTCTCTGTACCTTAAAGAGAGCCCGAAGCTGCGGGCGAACTAATATTAGCTTTACAAAGACTGTGTCAGGGGAGCAAAGTGCGAGGCCAGCCCACTGCGGGGTGGGCGGATGACGTAAAACATATGTAGCGTCTGTAGCTAGCTACTTTTTCAACTGTCGCTTCAGACGGCTCGGAGGTATCACTACCTCCAACACAGTAAGAAGGTCGGAGACGTTTTGTTAAACAAGGTGGCACACAGTCTTACTTGCCTTGGAGCCAAACCCTTAAAGTTCACCATCATAGATCAGCAGGCTGTTGGTGTGTTGCAGAAGGGATAAAGGAAGGTCTTGCTTCCTTCGGAAGGTAAAAGTTGAATCTTATGCCAGTTTTAATGATCATTTTCATTGCATGTAATGATGTATAGAGGTGGGTAGACTTGGCAAAAAATCTTCAACTAAGAATATTCTTATGACAATTTTTTGGGCAAATCTTTTTCTGACAGAATAAGGAAGAAAGCTGTCTTGTCTTTGTTTTATGTTTTTGTTTTGTTTTTATATGCAAAAAGTTATTTCCATCATATGAACAAAAAAAGAAAGAGGGAGAAAGAAGTGGGGGAAAAATAAGCAGAGGAGACCAACGGGGGAGATGGCCAGCTGTTCTCTTGCTCCCCACACTCTTTTCAGCCAAAACCCCAAAAAACAGATCATGGGCTCCATAATCAGGACATTCCCACCAGCTACACAGCCAGCTGTTGTAGCTGCTTGGGAATGTCCTTGGATAACACAAACGATGGCTTGCTGCTATTAATAGGACTATTTTTGTTTGTTTGTTTGTGTCTCGCGCAACCCAAGTTTGCCGTGAGTTGCGCTTGCTAGTGCTCGTCAGCGGCGGGAGTAAGTCGCATGAGTGGCAAGTCGAGTCCTTACTAGATGTCAAGCGAGTCGTTAAGAGTCAAGATATTAGACAAGCAAGTCAAAAGTCCCACTTTAGTCTGACTGGAGTCAAATCTGTGACTGGAGTGGCACTTCCCTTGAGCACGGTCTACGAGGTGATCGTGGCTCGCCACTGCGGCATGCGCGTCTTCGCCCTGTCGCTGATCACCAACCAGGCGGTGATGGACTACACAGCGAGGAGAAGGCCAACCACGAGGAGGTCCTCCAATCAGAGGGCGGAGCAGCTGGAGCGGCTCATCTTCACCATGGTGACCAGGATGGAGCACAACAACAGCGAGCCTGAGCCATCTTTCCTTCTCCCAAAGGTCAAACTTGCATTCCGGTCCGTTCCGTTCATCCTCCTCGTTATGTATTTGTAAATTAACAGTTTATTAACATCAACAAATGTGATTGACTCCGTTTTTTTTTTTCCTGCTGTTAATAAAAGTTATTTATTACGACACACTTTGTGACATTGATCGGCTGTTACAATGCATGTAAACAGGATGTTCTTCTAAGAGTTACAAAAGTGTTTTTTGTTACACCGTAGAAAAAAGCTACAAATGCACGTCATCATTGTTACGGTTATACTTGGTGCTCCAAAAAATGGTGACCAGTTTGGCACAGGAAGCATAGCTGGAAGCCGTGTCTACACTTCACACCTGCAACTACTCTGTTTGTCTCGGGCTTGGCTTGACGCACAATAACGCAAATGTACACAAAGATGAATATGGGAACCCCACGCTGGTCCACGCGAGATGGCGGTGAGGTTACAAAACTCTAAACTAACTTCCGCCACGGCACAGGTGTCAAACTCCAAGGACTGGGGCCCACATATGCCTGCCGCATCACTATGTGGCCCACTAAATTAAATAGTCTGTCTACTTCATGTTTCTTGATCAATGGGTTGGTTATTTTCTTTTGGGCTGAAAATCTGTCCCAAAATTGCCTTTTTTTCCTTTACGCTCTTTTTTTTTTTTTTTTTTTTTTATAAACCAAATCCCCTCTTAACTAAAATGGAACAGTAGTTTTACACTTAAATATTTACATACCATAATTTTCTGTGACTTCTGATTTTAAACTTAATTTGGTGTTAACAATATACACTACTTAAGAGAAATTAGCGCTATTGGGCTTTTAAAGGGGAAAATTTCAGGACGAACCTAAAATACATTATGATCTTTAAACCCCGGTGAACTTCATTTGACCTTTACCAAACATTTTAATTCCAATATGTCCAACTGTTCAATGATTCAGTCCTTTTTGCACAACTTGCCAACAACATCACAACATGTGTTTGATCCTTGAATAGCCTAAATACATTTCCTGGTTCAATTAAAATGTGTATTTTAACAAATCTTGATGTTATGCTGGTAACATTTTGACATCATAAGACCAAACACCCCCTAACGATTCATCAACAGTACCTTGCCATTTCAAGTGTCACACAGAAGTTATCAGCAGGTTGCAACTGGAAGAGGCACAGAAAGGCATAGGAGTGTATATGCTTGGAAATGTCTACGAATCAAACACATTGTGAATTTTTATTGTTCAGCTCCTTGTTGGAGAGCAGTAATTTGTGCAAAAAGTACTGATATAATGCCCAGTTGAACATTCTTAAGCTCAGAAAAGGTCAAATAAAGTTCACCGTCAAAAGGTTATACTGCTTTTAGGGTTCATCCTGAATTTTCACCTGGATGCCGAATGTCCCTAACTTTTGATAAGTAGAGGATGCAAGTACAGCATAACTATCAATTGCGGGGGCAGTTGTGTATCTGCAGTAATGTGATGAGGTGAGAATGCTGACGTGATTTTCACTGTCGTAACGGCGCTCGAGGGAAACTAACTATGACGTGGCCCGTGACAAAAGCAAAATTGACACCCGTGCTCCATGGCAATTTACGTTGCTCGCAATATGACAGCGAGACGCCGTGCGGTGATGAGGTGCGGTGATGAGGTCACGGCATCTGAAGGCACCAGATAGGCCGCCCGCTGGGGTCTAGGCGAACATGGTGAGGGAGAGCCACTGCAGGAAACAGGAAGCGGCGCCACGTGAGCAACAGGAAGTGAGCAAGCAATTAGCACATTTCCTCTTACCTGGGAGACGTTGAGTGTGATGACGCCGTCTGCGTCCGTCTCCATGATCTTGAAAGTTTCTGTCAAAGCAACGAGCGCAGCGAGGTCAGTGCGGGACGGTGGCGGGGGGGCAGAGTCACGGACAACACTCACTGAACATGGACTCTAGGCGGACGAGACATGTGACGAAGTTGTCAAAGTCGACGGCCACGTCTTCCCCGGTGTATCGCAGGATGATGAGCTGGAACAGGTGATTGGGCAGCTTGAAGCCTGCCGCGAGTAGGCAAACGTTAGCGTGCGCGTGACGACAAAACGCGCGTACGCACACGGCTAGGCATCACACCTGCGGACTCCAGCGCCTTCCTCATCTCGTAGGAGTTCATGCTTCCCGACTTGTCCAGGTCATAGTTCCTGAATATGGTCTGTCCACGAGCAGGAGAGTGCATTTGATTCCACAGTGAGCCGTGCGTGTGTGTGAGAACATTTACCATGTAGCGTTGAATCTTCTCCCACAGCACGTTGAACTCGACCAAGCCCAGCATGCCACTGCCGTCCGACTGCGACGACGTTGAGGAAAGCAGCAGAACTCGGGGACTCGAGCCACGTGACTCGGCCTCAAAACTCAAAAGGAGACTGGAGCGTCCCTGAGCAAAGATGGCGGCAAGGATACGTCTATGAAGTTGATCATGCTGCGACACGCCTCTTTGGTGAAGCCGTCCGTCTTGAAGTCTTTTTCTGTTGCCGCGGAAACCATGTTTAGGTCCACGCGCGTGAGCCGAAGGAGCGCCGATAATGTACTTACGCTCGCCGATGATGCGGTTCAGGATGGTCTGCAGCTCGTTGATGCTGATCTCCATGTCCTCCACGGCGCAGGCACACACGAGACAACGGTAACGTCAAAGGTCAGACAGGAAGCTGAAGCAAGAAGGAGCATATGTGCTTACCGGACCAGCCAGCTGTCGGAAAAGACTCTTGAAGCCGGCGTCAATCTGACTCTCGTCCAAATAGTTCTGCAAGGACAAGAAAAGCCTTGATGCTGAGATGGCAGCCCGACGAGGAACCGACGAGTGTTGAGTTCTCCCACTGGTGGACCACCAAGGCCTTCTCTGCTTGCCTCAACAATAAGTATGTATGTGGATGATGGATTTTTTTGTCCAATCAGGTTTCAGCCTCTACATGTTGTTATGTCAAATGAATCTGCCCAGGGCCTTTAGAGGGACAAAGACATCAGCATTTTTCTGTCTTCTGATTGGATGGTCCGAGCAAAGCTTGTTGCAGCCATGTTCGACTAACAAAACACATCTGTGGTTATCTGCTTCCAATTATGCATTTAATAATTAGCATCTGTGGTTAAGTATGATGTATTTTACTTTTTGACATGTTATCAGAGAAATACTGATTCTAAACTGCTCCAGATTTTATTGCGTTTCCATAATTGCAATGTGATACTGGTGATATTAAGAGGTGGTTTGAGTTGGTAAATCCCCATTGCAGGCCCAGATACCAAATGCACGGCTCGCCGCTGCGCTCTCCTCACCTCGCTCGGAAGGTCCGCCACCACGTCGTCATCCAGTTCCCTGACACGCAAAGACTTCACGTGAGCGAGCGGCCACGTTTACGAGGGCGCGACAAAGCGTTACTCACTCGGAGTCGGCTGGCTTCTCGGAGAAAACCCGCAGGATGAAGTCGGCATCCGCGTGGGGCTTAAAGGTGGACGGCACGATGACGTACTCGCCGGCCGGGAGACGCAGACGCGAGATGACCTCCCTCGACTTGATGAAGCATTCGGAGCGAGCGCTAACAGCGTGCGTCTTGAAGAAGTTCTGCTTCAAGTGGACCCCTGTCTGCCCTTTAGCCTGAGAGGGAAGTCGGTTACCACCACCATTCTGCCTTGAAGGTAAAGAACCTGATTGGAAATCTCATACCTCGTCGGGAACCTGCAAATAGAGGAATCGATGAGATGACAGAGCAGTAAGTACGCACGGGAGCCTTGTGGGCGAACACCGACCTCGTAGACGGCGAAGCCGATGGTCTTCATGTTTTTGCCTTCTCGCCGCTTCTTCCTGTGGTCCTTCTGCATGAGCGCCACCAGGAGGGTGCAATCCGAAGTGCCGGGCACGTCGGGGTGCTGCAGCAGCAACTTGAATTGCGGATTCAGCCAAAAGGTCGCTGCACAGGCGAGGTCAAAAGTCAAGGTCGCCTTTTGAACCACCACACTCCCCAAGCCTTTTCCTACCCTGATAGTTCCTGCAGCCTCCGGCCGTGCTGCCCCGTCTCCACTCGCCCGGATACAGCGACGAGCACCACGTCGTCATCTGGCTCTTCTGGAGGGCGTCGGCTGTCAGGTTGCAGATTTCCAGACGGCTGAACTCACGCAGGAAGTCGCTGAAGGACAACCTGTGGCGGGGCGGGGCCATGAGAAACGACCGCATTTCATGGAAGCAAACAGAAACGGTCTCACCAGAATTCTCCGTCCTCGCTGCGGTTTTGTAGCCGAGCGCGGACGTCAGGGTCCACGCCGTCCCATTCTTGAGAACTGTACAGAAAAAGATTCAAGAGAATGGAATCCACCAGCAGGGAAAACTTTTGAAGGTCTGCTTACATAATCCATCCACCCATACATTTTCTCCCGCTTATCCGAGGTCGGGTCGTGGGGGCAGTAGCTTGAGCAGTGACGCCCAGACTTCCCTCTCCCCAGCCACTTCATCCAGCTCTTCTGGGGGGATCCCGAGGCGTTCCCAGGCCAGCCGAAAGACGTAGTCTCTCCAGCGTGTCCTGGGTCGGCCCCGGGGTCTCCTCCCGGTGGGACGTGACCGGAACAACTCAGTAGGGAGGCGTCCATAAAAGTTATGAACAGAATCGGTGACAAAGGGCAGCCTTGGCGGAGTCCAACCCTCACCGGAAACGAGTCCGACTTACTGCCGGATATGCGGAACAAACTAACTCTGGTCGTACAGGGACCGAACAGCCCGTATCAGGGTTTTCGGTACCCCATACTCCCGAAGAACCACCCACAGAACCCCCGAGGGACATCTTCTCCGAGTCCACAAAACACATGTAGACTGGTTGGGCTAACTCCCATGCACCCTCGAGGACCCTGCCAAGAGTGTAGAGCTGGTCCACTGTTCCACGGCCAGGACGAAAACCAAACTGCTCCTCCTCAATCTGAGATTCGACTTCCCGACGGACCCTCCTCTCCAGCACCCCTGAATAGACCTTACCAGGGAGGCTGAGGAGTGTGATCCCCCTGGAGTTGGAACAAACCCTCCGGGCCCCACCACCCCAGTCTGCCAATCAAGAGGCACTGTCCCCGATGTCCACGCGATGTTGCAGAGGCGTGTCAACCAGGACAGCCCCACAACAGCCAGAGCCTTTAGGAACTGTGGGCAAATCTCATCCACCCCCGGGGCCTTGCCATCCAGGAGCTTTTTAGCCACCTCGGTGACCTCAACCCCAGAGATAGGAGAGCCCGCCTCAGAGAACCCAGACTCTGCTCCCTCATGGGAAGGCGTGTCGGTGGAATTGAGGAGGTCTTCGAAGTATTCTCCCCACCGACTCACAACGTACTGAGTCGAGGACAGCAGCGTCCCATCCCCACTATACACAGTGTTGATGGTGCACTGCTTCCCCCTTCTGAGACGCCGGATGGTGGACCAGAACTTCACCCGAGCGTCCAAGGCATGCGGCCGCAAGTCCGATGACACGACCACAAAGTCGATCATCAAACTGCGACCTAGGGTGTCCTGGTGCCAAGTGCATGTGTGGACACCCTTATGCTTGAACATGGTGTTCGTTATGGACAATCCGTGATGAGCGCAGAAGTCCAATAACAGAACACCGCTCGGGTTCTGATCGGAGGGGCCGTTCCTCCCAATCACGCCCTTCCAGGTCTCACTGTCATTGCCCACGTGAGCATTGAAGTCCCACCCCATTGAGCCCAACGCCTCTTGAGAGAACTGGTAACAGAGCCTAAGCTGTGTGTGGAGGCGAGTCAGACTATAGCTAGTCAGAACTTCTCTACCTCAAACACCAGCTCGGGCTCCTTCCCTTCCCGAGAGGTGACATTCCACGTCCCTAGAGACAGCTTCTGTAGCCGGAGATCAGATCGCCATGGTCCCTGCCTTCGGCCACCGCCCAGCTCGCACTGCACCCGACCCTTATGGCCCCTCCCACAGGTGGTGAGCCCAGGTGAAGTGATACATAATCATATTATGTAATACAGAGCCCTAGAACTCCCCAATACGAGAGGTGTGTGTGTCTCACTTGTCGCTCCAAGCGCCGGTCCACTCTACCTTCCCCCACGGGATTTCTGATGCGGACCAGCTTGGTCAGGTTTCCACAGAAGACCACCTAAGGGACACGGTGGATCGTGGTCAGATCGGACTGAGAGACACACTGCCACCGTGACGCTCTCTCACCTCATCCAACCCCGTGACGGAGTAGGCGTGGCCCTTGATCAGCTTCTTCAAATTGGCCGCCTCCCTGTCTTCGGGGCTGGTGGCCTGACGTCAAGAACAACAGAGGTGGGAGGAGGTCACATATGTGCAAGTCAGAAGTCTAAACCTTCAAGTCTCAGGCAAGTCACAAGTCACTGTGGCAAAAAACAAGCAACTCAAATTATTACTTGGGTTAAGCATGTCATAACTAAAGCGCAAGTCTTAACTTGCGAGTTCTAAGCAAGTACCAAGTTACTGTGGCAAAAAGCTAGTAAGGTAGTAAACTTGAGTCCCCACTAAATTTCAAGCAAGTCAAGACATTACAGTGAATCCTTGCTATTCGTGGGCTGAAGGTACAAATTAATTGACACCCTCAAAAAGCTTTGTAATTGCCTATACATGCCACAAAGTGGTGGCAAAGCATTACTTAGGTTGAACTAAAACTCCTAAAATCACTTCAACATAATGGCTTGGCATCAAGATGCCACCAAAGCAATAGTGTTATAACAGTATATCACATTAAATGTTAACTAGTAATATTTCAATATGTATCATTACAGTAACAACATTAAATATACTAGTTACAATAAACACTTTAAAAATACATTCACTGGTTTAGTGGTGACCTGTATCCTAAACCTTTCGAAATGTTATAATTATCAGATTTCCCAAATGTACATTATTGTTTGTGCAAATGGATGAACAAGAAGTAGATGAAGTTAAATAAATTTACTGGCATTAAAATTACAGGCAGATCTGCCACATCCAATATGGCAACCACACTGCCGTATCGCAGCACGAGGCCAACCTGCGCTGGGCAGCGTCCACGAATACGCGTCGACGCTCTTACTCACGTTAATGGCGCAGCCGAGCAGCGAGCCTCTCTCGATGGCGCGGCCCATGATGCTGAAGAGGTCGGAGGGCGCCTTGCTCAACTTGAACGTTTCCGTCACGCCGCCCGTGAAGTCCTGGAAGGCTTCGGACGTGTTGCCCCCAGACAGCGCCTCGTAGCAGCCGTTCAACCTGAGGCGGGCAGAGTCCACACGTGACTTTAGCGGAGCCCGACTCCGACCCGGACGGCGACTCGGCGCTCCTCTTACTTGGCGTAGGCCTTCTCCATCAGCGCGCTCCAGAACTCGCCGCCCTCCGCCGAGTGGACGAAGAGCAGCTTGCCCTTCTTCACGGGCAGACGGTCGTCGATCACCACCTCCACCCACTCGCCGAACTGCCAGAACTGTGAACACACGATGCCGTGCGAGGCGCTCGTCACCATGGCAACGCAAGATAAACAACATCCTCTGTCCTGCCTTCGCCCCCTGCTGGTCTTCTTCTTCATCTTTGCTTTTAGGCTTGATCCTATTCTACAGCTCCTACTCTGGTGATGCCGCAAGATGACAGAAGATGGCGCCAAAGCGAGACTTTAATATTCGGGTTTGGGCCTGAGCACAAAAATAACAAACAAATCTGCAGATAACAAGTATGTGTGGGAACACTGTACTCTTCCCTAGCTTAGCTTTGGGAAATTAAAAGCTCTGTTCCGACAGTGACGCATGGTGTAAATCGGTCATCCCTGCATCAGTCACTTTACTCGCGAATCACTTGACGCAGAGCACTTCGAGCTACCGATGATGGATAATGATTGAAATACATGCACTTAATCAAGTGGTGGTAAACTAATGCTTGGCATTTAGGGGGTACACATGGTAGTTTTAATGAATTGGCCTTAGTGTACTTGGGAATAGTCTTCCAATGTTGAGGTTCCAGACCCAAAAACCACTCGGACCGTTTTACCACGCAAGAATCACCTGGAAGTGGAAGATTCCCGCGTATCCCTGCTCAAAGCTCTGTCCGTGCGGGACCACTCGGTGCAGGAGGGTGTCGTTCAAGGTCAGCGAGGCGATGGCCGCCAGCAGCCAGCAGTCCCCTGCACACGCGTACAATGTCACAAGACTGGGCTCCGGATGGAAAAGCCTTTGAGCACTAGCACACTCTATGTGCTCAATTCGGCGCACTCGTAGAACAACTAGGATGTCTATGCCTTACTTGTAACGGTCTACTAGTACAACCTCATATCAAGGATATTGAATAAATGTTCAAATAACTTTCCCTACGCTACTAGTATGCAATTCATTCACACAACTAGTCAAGGTAAGTAGCAGGGCATTTCTGCAAACTAGGAGGAAAACATTGACATGCTAGTTGAACAACTACAGTACATACAGTATATGTGACCAGTGAGGCACAGCGCAACTGTGTACTAGTTGACAACTGTGTGCTACGCCTACTACGACAGACATAAAACTCTTCAGATATCGTCTTTCACAAGCAGTTCCTGTAGCGCACAGATGTATGTACTTTTCCGCCGCCTAGTGGTATGGAATGCACATTGTCCACGTCTCGCATGTTCGTGTGCCCGAATTCTCATTGTGACGTTCCGCGCTCACCCAGAGCTCCCTGGCAGATGTCGGTACGTGTCGCTCCGTCCACGATGAAGGCAGGATGCTTGGACAACTCCTGCACACGCACACGCACACACACAGCTATCAGTACATGGACAACACACTCCATGTCGATTTGTGTTCCCAACCTTTATTAAGTCCCAGGAAATATTTCACCTGAGAAAAATGTCAAAAAGGTGGATACACGTTAATTTTGTATCCTTCTGCCAGTGTGTGGAAGTCACTATATGTTGCTGACATAGATACTGTAGATGAACAAAGTTACATTCTTTGCAGGGATTAGATCATTTTTGAACCAAATAAGTGGAAGTGGATCAATTCAGGTGGCACACTGGTTGGGAATCACTGACGGTAGCGGAGAGAAAGGGTCTCTCGTGTCAGTGATCTCTGGTTTGTCAATGCAAAGATCATTCCGGGTTTGTCAATACGACGAGCGCGCGACTGAAGCGGTTCTCAAAGTGTGGCCTCCCTCTAGTCGTACAGGATGTGAAAAAGCACAGAATAAAATGTTCAATTCGTGCACAAATACAATTCAGTTGTATTTAACTTTGAAGTACAAAACTGTTGCATTTCATCTTTTAGAACTCAGTTCAACTTAGGTTACTTTTATATTTAACTTCTGTGCAATACGTTTCAATTAAGTCATTTAAATGCAGTTTTTCATTTTTCTACATTTTAGGGTAGTGTTAATGATTACGATTCTGACAGTATAATAACTGTGATCATGGTATCAAATGAAATATTTAAAAACAAATATTTCATTTTTAAATGCACCCACAACATGAAGAGGAGAGTCACTTTGACTGTGCTGATGACTCAAAAAACAAACAAACAAACAAACAAACAAAAACAGTTCATACCTCTGCTGGAAAGTTTGAACAGTTTAGAAACTATGACTATGACTTTTTAAAACCATAATATGCCCTGAAACCAGTAACTGGCCCAAGCCGAGTTCAAACTGAGCATAAGGTTACATTGGTTTACAATCATAAAAAATATAGTTTTTAGGAATAAAACCTCTGCCTGTTTTTTCAGAACCACTGAGGCCTACTACGCTACAACTATAATGTTGTTTCATGATGGTGGTACTCGGAGAGCTAGAAGTATTTTTGGAGTTGGAACTTTGTGAATCAAGTTTGACAGCCGCTGCACCGGAGGGAAGAGCAGACTTTGAGAATCACTGTCTCAGAAGCACGCGGAGATACTTTACGTTTTGCCGCATCTCACCGCGGGCCTCATCCAGCGCACGCCGTCCGTCTTGGGCGACTTGGGTCCGAGCTTGTTGAAGCCCAGGGAGGACGGGGCGGAGGGGAACAGGCTGTCCTCAAAGAGCTTCCCGCTCTGGAGGCATCGCGCCCGCAAGCTCTCGTAGTCCTGATCCAGGAACTTGATGGCGTTGTCGTTCTGGCCCAGACCTCCCTGCCGGTCCCTGTGACTACGCAGCTTCGCCGCCACACCCGTGGCACACATGGGCTCCATCATCTTGCGCACGTGTGCGTGTGTTGTGAAATGTGTCAGGTTCCTATGTGTCTCGTGAACGGGTCAGAACCCGATGGAATGTTACGCCGCTCCTGGAAGTAAACAAGAGAAGACGATTTAGAAAAAGACCTGCCCCAGTCAGGGATTTGTCAGTAGTGGGCTCAGAAGCAAATTTCCTGGATGACAGCGGCTGTCTATCACACGCCAGGTTCCCGAGCTCCTGTGCCAACCGATGCCCGAGCTTATTGCAGCCCACGCGTGACTATGCCAATAAATAAGCCTTCCTGCGTTATCATAAACACGCACACGCTCTCACGCAACTGATCGCAATACTTAGTGTTACATGACACGCGTCATGTTTCAATACACAGAAAGCATGTCGACACACACGGATGCAGAGATAAAAGGTCAGAGGTCAACTGGGAGTTTTGGTGGTGGGCGTGGCCCCCGGAAGGCTGCGGAAGTGTTGGACGTCAAGGAAAGTTTAGCAAGTGAAAGAGTGTGGAATTGTTACTTGCGCGCATGCACGTTTCCTCTCTTCCCCCTCTTTTTATTTCAGTATTTTGTCTCTTTCATTGTCTTATTTGATTCAAGAAGTCTGCATTTTTATTTACTTCATAAAAAAGTGTGCCTTTTTATTTCATATTTCATACATAAATAAATAAATATCAACTGTTTTCATGTTTTCAACAGTGCATAAAGGCTTGTTGTATTCCTGGGCTATTTTTTTGTGAAATTAATTTCAGTTGCTAAAGAATGTCAAAAATTTGGGTTGTGACTAATTTCAATTTTGGGTCCTGAGGCAAAACCTGTTGGGAACCACTGAGTAGCTGAAAGTTTGAATATGAAACTTATATCTACAGTGGTCTATCTACCCTGACAATTTTCTTTAGGCTTGAAGTTGGGATTTGTTCACATTGTGCAGTTGTAAGTGATGCTAAGAGTAACAAAACCGGCCTATTTTATTATTGTTTTTTTTTTTTTTTTTTTTTTTTTTTCATCGGGTACGTTGAGAAATGAAAAGACAGGGGGACAAGATATTACTTATTTTTAAAGAGAGGCAAGTTAGTTAATGGTAAGCTGGACAGAGAGAGTGTGAGTGAATAGCTTGTGTGTTGTGTGTGTGTGTGTGTGTGTGTGTGTGAGTGGATAACTGTGTGAGCGGATTACTTTGTGATTATTGAAAAATTGTTGCAGTTGTGTTTCTGTGTACATTGTGCTATTGTTTTTAATTGTTTTAATTTGATTTGTGCATTTAACCTATTCTTGATTGGTTCTTGCACTTGTTTGTCGAACAGGATTTCATTATTTTTTATTTGCCTAAATTAGTTATTTTACAAAAATTGGATTTTCTAAAATTGTATTTGTTTTTTTAGATTATAAGTGTTATTGTTGAGCAATATCTGAATTTGCGCAATAATATTTTATTCATTTATTTTTATTTTAAAATAAAAATATATTTTTTATATTTTTAATTACAAAATAAATCATGTTACTCACTAGTTCCTCACTACTTGAGTAGTTTTTACACAGAATACATTCTTGCTCTTACTCAAGTAATTATTTGGAGGTCTACTTTTTACTTTTACTTGAGTCATATTCAAAAGTAACAGTACTCTTACTTAAGTACAATATTTGGCTACTCTAGCCACCTCTGCTTATTTCGCAAACGATTCGAACCGCTCCAACTTCAAAGTGTTCAGCTCATTCAAGCCATCCGATGAACTAGACAAAATTTCCGTGATTAAAAAAAAAAAAAAAGTCCAAAAATACAAATGTACCTACAGTTTCCTTATTTCAACTTATTTAGCTCATTGAAGCCATCCCATGGACTATTCAAAACTACTAAAATGTTCTAGATTTTCAAAAGAAAAGCCTGAAATGCAAAATTTGTATGAATTTACCTTTCCAATCGATTTGAACCGTTCCAACTTTAATGTGTTCATTTCATCCAAACCATGAAGTATTCCAAATTGCTGATTCCCTAGATTTTCAAAATAAAAGCCTAAAATTCGACAGGAAATGAAAGTGCCCCAAAATGGACAAGAAGTGACCCCGAAGTGCCGCAAATTGAACAGTAGTGCCCTAAAATTGAACAGCAGTGCCCTAAAATGAACCCGTCTCATTCCTTTTCCAAATTTGTTCAAAAGTTTCCAAATAAACAATCCGCATAGATGTCAACCTTAAACCATGTCACAGACTCATTTTGACCTATGTTAAGCATAAAACAGTAGCAAAATTGTTTTATTCCTTTAAAAAAAAAGAAAGCGAAGCAGAAACGAATAGAAAGTTTTTCAGGTATCTCTACTTCAGTTGAGTATTTATTTTGTCTGACTTTATACTTTTACTCCCAACATTTGAAAATGCTTACTTCCTCTGTAAAAGGAAAACAAAAACACAAAGATCAGAGGGAAAAAATATAATACAAAATACTACTACTACTACGACTACTACTACTAATAATAATAACAACAAAATACAGCACTTTTAATGCTTTATTATTTGAAGTTAAAACTTATATCATGCAGAAAGGGCGTGATACATCGTATGTGTATGTAATGTATTAGAATTTTTCGTTTTGTTTTGCTCATGCAAGACCTGTCAAAATGTATCTTGCAGCAAAGCTGTGTCCACTGTTATACAATAGAGTAGTGAATATGATGAAATCATTTTCACTTTTGTACAAAGTACATTTCAGTCTGTACCTTTTACCTTTATTTAAGGAATTGATGTTGACGCCGTACTTCAGCTGGGAAGTTTTTTTGTGTTTTCTTTTTTATTTTTATTTTATTTTTTTTATTTTTTTTTTACACATGTATCTGTACATCTACTTAAACACTTAGGGTGAGTGATTTTGCTACCTCTGCCGAAGAACGCAACTTCTTATCTTGTCGGAAACATGCCAGAGTTTTGTGCATACGACTGACAAGATGAATGACCCAATGATTGACAGTCAAACAGGATGAACTCTGCTCCTGTCACCTCGTCACAGAAGGCTTTTTTTGTCGGCTGAGCAGACAGATACGCATGCTAATAACTCGCATGGCTAATCATCGTCCAAACATGTAACGTGGTTGTCATTGTGCTGCCAGATAACAACTTTTAAAACCCTATCCCCTAAAAAGTTGTTTTTAGACAATTGTCACTTTGTGTCAAGCTAAATTTCACTTGTGATGAGTAGAGACATTTTCCATTACAATACCTTTTTTTTTTCCTAATTCTTTCTGCTTATCTTATGGAGGCACCAATTTTTTTAATTACTGCCCACTCATTTTAGCATTAATATTAAACAGGTGACAAACCATCAAACCAACTTTGATCATCCAGTTCAACCATCAAGCTATTTAATTTGCAACATATACACTCAAACAGACACACACACACACACACACACACACACATATATATATATATATATATATATATATATATATATATATATATATATATATATATATATATATATATATATATATACATGTATTTATATTAGGGATGTAATGATGTCGATATCTCATGGTTTCAATTCTATCACGGTATTTATGTCACGGTATGATAATTAATGCGATATCGTGGGAAAGCTCACGGTATTGCAGGAAGGTTTACGGTATTGCAGGAACAAGTGTTAGTTGCTACGCTGAACTGGTCAAGAACAAACTTAGCTATATAATAATAAACCGGGGGGGGAGTGTATTAATGTATTTTTCTGTTGTTGAGCGGTTTGAGTGACATTTCATTTGAAAAAAATTAGAAAAAAATGGGAGAGAGGACTTACCTCAGAGCAATTAGCTTCTTTCATGTAGCTCACTTTTTTTCTCTCTCTCCCACTAGATGGCAAAAAAGGTTTAGTAGCCATAACTTGAGAGGATATTTATTACTTGTTTTAGTCACGACAAGGAAGCTGTATCAACAAAATCACAAAAGCTGATTTCCAATAAATTTTCACTGGTATATTTGATTTTTAAGTTGGTCAACAAAGGCAGGGACAAGAGAATAAAACAATTTTAGGGGATGCCCAAGACTTATTTGGGATTTTAAATAATATTTACAAATTGCTCGTAGAATTGAGTTCCTCGACATCTGGGATGTGGGACATGATGAAGAAACGAGATGAGACCAACAAGATTCTCCACCATACGGCCCTCTACCATTCGGAGAATCTCGTTGTCCGTAGAGGGCAAGAGTTCCAGGTTAACATCACCTTCAACCGTCCGTACGACCCAAACAAGGACAAGTTTGCCGTGGGGCTTGTCATCGCATCCACACAGCCATACTTGTGCTTGGTTACTTTCCACCATTGTTTTTTTTTTTTTTTTTGGATGAATTGCTTTAATCCATGTGTCTCTCTAACCCTTCCCAGCATCACCTCGAAGTGTCGACTAAAATCACCAGCAACGTCAGAAACGTGCGTACGCCGGCCATGAAGTCATTTCACTCTTGATACATCTCAACTTTGCTGTGAAAAAGAACGTACGGCAAATTTTTGCGCGTACGCACCTTTTATACATGAGGCCCCAGGAGTGGTCGAGTGCATGATTCTCAACTGGTGGTCTGGTTCCTACCTCTTTTCGGCTCCTACCGAAGAGATCTCTAATTAGGAACAAAGTTAGAGAGACATCTTTTAAGATTATCCATACATTTTCCCTCCATCCATCCATTTTCTACCGCTTATTCGAGGTCGGGTCGCGGGGGCAGTAGCTTTAGCAGGGTTCCCTCTCCCCAGCCACTTCATCCAGCTCTTCCGTGGGGATCCGAGGCATTCCCAGGCCAGCCGAAAGATGTAGGCTCTCCTGCGTGTCCTGGGTCGTCCCCCGGGGTCTCCTCCCAGTGGGACGTGCCCGGAACACCTCACCAGGGAGGCGTCCGGGAGGCACCCAAATCAGATGCCCCAGCCACCTCATCTGGCTCCTCTCGATGTGGAGGAGGCTCTACTCTGAGATCCTCCCAGATGACCGAGCTTCTCACCCTGTCTCTAAGGGAGAGCCCGGAAACCCTGCGGAGGAAACTCATTTCGGCCGCTTGTATCCGGGATCTCGTTCTTTCGGTCATGACCCACAGGTCGTGACCATAGGTGAGGGTAGGAACGTAGATCGACCGGTAAATTGAGAACTTCGCCTTTCGGCTTAGCTCCTTCTTTACAACAACGGACCGATACAAAGTCCGCATCACCGCAGACGCTGCGCCGATCCTCCTGTCGATCTCCCGTTCCATTCTTCCCTCACTCGTGAACAAGACCCCAAGATACTTGAACTCCTCCACTTGGGGCAGGATCTCATCCCCGACCTGGAGAGGGCACGCCACCCTTTTCCGGCTGAGGACCATGGTCTCAGATTTGGAGGGGCTGATTCTCATCCCAGCCGCTTCACACTCAGCTCTGAACCGCTCCAGAGAGAGTTGGAGCTCACGGCTTGATGAAGCCAACAGAACCACATCATCTGCAAAAAGCAGAGATACAATACTGAGGCCACCAAACCGAAAAACCGAAAGAGGAGAAGGAGCCACAACGTCAACTACTGGACGCTGCGTTCAATCTGCAGCCTCGAATTGTGCTACACAGAGCAGGTGGGTTCACTTCTCTCTCACTTGTTTTATGAAATACATTCCAATTTTAATATTATTCCTGTATTTTTCTGCTGAGCACTGTCTGAAGTTAGATATAATTTTATCGTTTTTTTATAATATCCAATAAGGTGTAGTCTGATGGCATCCCCTCATGATGATGTGGATTGAGGGTTGTAGGTCAAATTTCAGAAGATCTGAAAGGCTTGTGGCCATTGTTGCATGATCAAAGTTGTAACATTTTTGCCCTTTTTGTGTCTTGTAGGCGAGTTGAGTAAACATTTGTTCATGCCAAGTCAAATCAGTCTTCAATGGTGGGAGCTAAAAAAAGGAGGGAACAAAGTTACTTGTTGTTGATTTGTTGTGATTTTTCTGTGTTTGAGTGCTTTTATTTTGACGGTCGTATGGCTGGATGTGTTTTGATTTTCATGACGGCGCAGGAAGTTGTTTTCTTGGTTAATGGTGAAGGTGCGAAAAGCTAAAACAGAGATGCACAGAGAAAATGGTTAACAAGGATAAAGGAAAGAAAGAACTGTTATTTTAAAAAAATATATTCTCTCAGTTGAGAAAGGAGACAAACTCTTACGGTGGTCATAGGAATGACATAGATATTAAAGGCCATTTGACCATCATTAATCTGGAACTTAATTTCAACCAGGCTGCTACAGCACCCTTATAAATTTGTTTCATCATAAATTAATAATTTAAATTTTTTTCAGCATATTCAATTAGCGATTGAGCATAAATTTGCGTTAATGCTGTGTTCTTGTGAGTGTACAATGGTTATATGATAGCAAGGAAAAGTACAATATCAACTTGAACGAAGCGATGTTTGGAAACTCAAGCAAGATTTTTTGTTTTGTTTGTTTGTTTGTTTTTTTCGTTAAAACTGGTCAAATTGGAGGTGGGGAAATTCGACAGCGATTTTATATGAAATATGAGTTAATACTGCCAATTTAATAAATTCCTTATTCCACACAAGCTATGCAGTGAATTTGGTGTCCACCTCTGCGACTGATGTTACACCAAGACAGGTCGATTTTTGTGATGGAAAACTGGGCGTTTAAAGTGCAATTAATTATTGACAAAACTGATTGATGGTGTTAGAAATGTCTGATAATTTCATTGTATTGAGCAAAAAATAGTGGGTGTGTGTAGGTGTGTAATTTATGGCATTTTCTTACATGGATTGTCTTTGTGTATTAAGAACATAACTCTTGCTTTGATTATTATTCTTTTGTTGTGATAAGCAGCAGCATCAATGGTTGAGGTCACAAGCAGAGGGGTAATTGAGGGACTGGGTGACCCCGTGGTGGCAGTGAAGAGGTGGTGCTGGTCTTGGAGAACAAGGAGGAGGAGGAAGATGTGGTGCTCCTATTGGGGGAGAAGGAAGAGAATGGAACAGGAAGCAGCAAGAACCCGACCGGTAGAGATGCCGTGTGTAAGGCTGCCGTACTGGGGAGGCAATTGTACGATGCATACAGTGTAAACAGCAAAAATGATGAAATCACGGTCACCGCTCATTGTTGAGCGTTTGGGGCTTTGTTTTCAAGGCAGGAGGAGCAAAATGTGTTCTTCGGTTGTGTTCAACGGGGGCCTCGCCATCTCAATTCGTAGTCCCTGGATGGATCGCATACAAACCAATCGGGTGTCGGAAGCTGCCAATTTATAAAACTTCACTTCCAGAACAATTTGTCCCAATTTGAATTTCTACATTTTAAAAATGTTGTCAAGAACATTACGAGGGACAGTTATTGAATTCTATTATGTCATGGGATCAAAATGATTCTGCATAATGTTAAATTGCAAAAATAATCCTGATTCTGTCTAATTGTTAATAAATTATGGCTTCAATGTTTATTTTATAAAATAAAAAAATATGATAAAGTGGAGAGTGACATGAGTGTCACATTTCATCACCACACAAGATGTGAGCATATAAACGGTTAAAATGGTCATCTGTATTAAATGTTGATGAATATTCTTATCAATACAGTAAAATGTTGAGATGATTCACTTGATCGACAGTTTAATGCCCATCATGCCAGTATAGTGGTTAGTACTCCGCGTTGTGGCCGCAGCAACCCCGGTTCAAGTCCGGGTCACGGCATAGATGAAGCCCTGCAGTTGCTTTTTTTTTTTTTTTTTTTTTTAGTGGTGTTTGTTTTTGCGCGGGTGAGTGTAAATACTCCACAGGCGCTTGCCGAAGTCCCAGTACCTGCGTGGGGCTTGTGGTGCAATGGATAATGCGTCTGACTACAGATCAGAAGATTCTAGGTTCAACTCCTGGTGAGCTTGTGCATGTTTTTGCATGTGGTATGAAACCCAATTTTTTTTTTTTTTGTCCACACTCAATTAGAGTTTTACTTTTAACATCAAAATATCCAATCCAAACATTTCAGCTTCAAATATTCAGCTGCTCCATTTCAGAAGCAAATTCAACTCGCTGGCAGAAAAGGCTGTTAAAATGGCAAAAAATATAATAATTAATGCTATTTAATTCTGCACGCATGAGGTATCAAAAGTTGCGTCTCGGCCACTCTTTAATCAGACCTTCTTTATTTTAAATTCTGCATTTCCATCATGACGCAATTCCTCCAAATTTACGGATAAACTTCCATTGAGAATGAATGCGCTCCAACAATTCCCACATTTAACACTTTCACATCATTCATTTCCCATTCCAGCTTCAAATAACATATTAACTGTTAGCATTTGAGCTAATCTCCTGACTTATTATTATATACTATTTTTATAATATAGTATCATGATTCATGGTTTCTGATTCAATTCAAGGATGATATTGGAGTGTTTGGAGAACGATTCAGTCAATTTTTAGTCAAAAATTCAACCAGTGTGACTGCGAAATAAATTCCTGCAAATTGGACAGTCCTGGTGAAATTTCCCAAAATTTTTTGTAAAGGTATCAGATAAAAATAATTATGGCTAATATGAACAAACAAAAAAAACATAATGGCAAATAATGATGACAAATTCATTTCCACTTTATTTGAATGAAGTGCAAATCAAATGGTTTCAGGTTTGATGAATAGTAGGTCTCAATCACAATGACCTGGACCCCAGTTCAGGTTTTTCCCACATCGTAACAATGTTCATTGCACTTTTATTGAGATAATTATAGATACCAATTCTCCAAACATCAATATCTGAATCATCGGGTTCGGGTTCGAGCGGACCTGGGCAATTCTTTTCACATGAAAACTCTGAAAATTCCAATCCGGCCTCGCCTGTGTGGAGTTCTCCCTGTGCCTATTTGTGTACGGAAAAGAAATATTTTTTTCATCTCAATACATTTGAATAAATCTATGCTAATTGATTCGGCGGTACCTATATGAAATAAAACACCCTGCCTCAAAGATTGCAGCCAGGTTGGCAGTGGAAATGAGAATCAGTTCTCAGTTGCCTCACCTGGATAAATAAAGGGTTAGCTTTTAAAGGTATCACAAATATTTGAAACTTAGATAAAGATATAAAATAAGACTAACTTGAAAGCTTGAAATAACAGCATTTTTTTTTTTTTATTGATCCAGTATGTGTCAGTGATGATCAACATCAGCCTCATTTGCTTCAGCTCCCCTGAACTCATAAGTGCGATGAAAACACAAACCACATGGGCCACAGGAACCTTTTGCTACCGGGAACTCAAAGTTTCTGGGCTGGTTGGTGGAAAAGCCCCTGAGGTTATTTGGGGAGCCAGATGAGTTCAAATTAATTGGAAAAAAAAAAAAAAAAAAAAAAAACAAACAAACAAACAGCGAGGTCAACAACAACAATAAAATATGAAGTGAAAACGTCGACATTAATAAAGTGCAAGTTTCAATGATGGTATGGCTCGGCATTTGTAAAATCACCTATTTATGTTTTTATTTTTTTGGGGGGGTGGGGGGCATTTGGTGGTGCGATACTGAATATATTTTTTTTCAATATTATTTTTTTTTTAAATCAGGGGTAATGACAGTGAAATATGCAAATTTCAGCAAACTTTTTGGGGAAATACAATATCAGATCTTTATCAAACCTCTTTTAGTGGAGTCCTCGGTTGCTCTAATGTTTAAATAGTTCTGCCGTAAAGGATCACGGGTAATACATCTCCTTTCCCTTCTCGCCATGCGGGAGGAGGGACGATCGTGCTTCAGCAAATCTTCCCGAATTTCGACCGAATGTTGCGAATCCTCGACGCTTGACGCCCCTGATCGCGACTTTAGTGGACTAAAACATCATTCGTGCAATCTTCGTGTCCGGTTGGAGTCGTCTCGTGCACGTTGAAGCTTCGCGGCCTAGCTTAGCTTAGCGTGCTAACAAAGAGACGCGTTTGTGATCAAGCGTGAGGTAAAAGTGTTCTTCTTTACACCACCTACTAGTATCTAATGCTAACACTTAAATCGAGTGAAAATAGCACACACACACGCGCACCAACTACTACATTCTGTAAGCTTTGTCTGAGATACTAAACTAATATCCTCAAACAATTATTTTCTGAATCGTTCTGTATTATAATTATCTTCATCTGGATTCTGGATCCTTTTGTTGACTAGCATGTTTATTATTATTCATGTTTCATCATCGTTCCTCCTGAAGTCTAAAATTGGCTGTCTTCTCCATCTCTGTTATCTCTTCCAATACACAATTACGTCTCACCGTTTCCTTTTGTTGACTTTGGTGCTTTGCCGTTTTAACTAACGTACTGTTTAACTCACAACGTCCAACTCTTAATGTTCGTTGAATTGTTTCCCCATGTCCGATTATCACTTGCCTTTTCTCATCCCTCCAAACGTAGAGCGGACAGTGTTGTGATCGTCGTGTGAAAATGTGTGCAAGGAGGACAGCGGAGTCCGAGGAGGAACTTTGGGCTCCAAAAGAGGAGGAGGAGCCACAACGTCAACTACTGGACGCTGCGTTCAATCTGCAGCCTCGAATTGTGCTACACAGAGCAAGTGGGTTCACTTGTTGCATGCATTCGAATTTTATTGCTGTTCCTGTGTTTATTTACAGCCTCCCGTTCGATGAAGCATTTAACTCATTCAATGCCAGCCGTTCCCTGAGCAGGGAACCCAAGACTGCCAGACATTTTCACTCAATTTGCACACCCCACAGAATATCGTGTGCTATGACGATGTAAACACCAAAACCACTAAAAGAAAGATCAGACTCTTCTTTCATCAGAAGAAAAAAAAAAAAGTTTGTTTGTACCTCTTTAGTAATCAGCAGTCAAATATAGGCGACTTTCAGCCAAATCTGTTTCTGGAGGGAAGAAAAGCCTTTTTTTGTGAAAGCAGACAGATCAAGCAGAACAATGACTTTGACACCAATATTTTCTTCCTTTTGTGAAAACCTCAAACATCTGAACAAAAAACAATACCGAGAAAGTACAGAAAAATAATGTATTTAGAAGGATAACCAACTATGTACAGAATTTACATGAGACAAAGATGCATGAACACATGACAGACTTGCACTTTCTCCGTCGTAATTCTCTTCCTCTACCGTTTGCTCGATCGTCCAGGTTTTTTTTTTTTTTGGACCTTGCGCCTAGAATCTAGCAAAGTTTTATCCACATCTGAATTTGATTCTTTGGTGGCAGTGAATGGGATCTCATCTGGTTGTCATTTGTCCTTGAAACCAGTCCCTACTTCTGCTTGAAGCAGAACCTGTGCAGTTTGGAAATATAATTCTTACCGTATTTTCACAACCATAAGGCGCACTTAAAAGTCGTAAATGTTCTCCAAAATGGACGCCGCCTTATAATGCGGCGTGCCTTATGTGCGCACAGAGTTCCAAAATGTCTAAATGTTGTTGTGTGATGAGCGCGCCGCTTGACTGACTTGGGAGCATTTCCTACCGACGCGCTGCTTGTACAGAGGAAATGCGGACGCAAAGGGGGAAGGGTGCGTGTGAAGGAGGACGCTAAAGGCACGCCCCCAGTAGGTATGTACGCCGGTCAAGCTATCCTCCACTCGTAAAGTAAAGTAGCAATCCATCACTAAAGTTATTATAAATGGAATATACATAATATATATGATGTGCTGCAATTTTGTATCTGTTATTAAACGTAATAATCTGGTGACCTGATGTCTCTCTTTGTTTGTAGCTAGCAAGCTAAGCGAGGATAAACTATCTTCAAAATGCATCGAGACAAGTTCACCTGGACACAAATATTTGATGAATGATGCTTTAGTACGGTAAAATAGTGATGGATGTCTGTCGAGCCTTCAATGCAGAACTAATTTGGAAAGAAGTATATCTACAGTGGGTGGCATGGGGGATGACTGGTTAGCACATCTGTCTCGCAGTCTCACATCAAATAAAATACAAACTCAATTCCAATGAAGTTTGGACATTGTGTTAAACATAAATAAAAACAGAATACAATGATTTGGAAATCACATTCAACCTATATTTAATTGAATACACTTCAAAGACAAGAGATCTAATGTTCAAACTGATAAACTTTATTGTTTTCCGCAAATAATCATTAACTCAGAATTTCATGGCTGCAACACGTTCCAGAAAAGCTGGGACAGGTGGCAAAAAAAAAAAAAAACTGAGAAAGTTGAGGAATGCTCATCAAACACTTGTTTGGAACATCCCACAGGTGAACAGGCTAATTGGGAACACGTGGGTGCCATGATTGGGTAGAAAAGGAGCTTCCCTGAATTGCTCAGTCATTCACAAGCGAAGATGGGCTGAGGTTCACCTCTTTGTGAACAAGTGTGTGAGAAAATAGTCCAACAGTTTAAGGGCAATGTTCCTCAACGTACAATTGCAAGGAATTTAGGGATTTCATCATCTCCGGTCCATAATATCATCAAAAGGTTCAGAGAATCTGGAGAAATCACTGCATGTAAGCGGCGAGGCCGAAAACCGACGTTGAATGCCTGTGACCTTTGATCCCTCAGGGTTTGCTAAAAACAATAAAGTTTATCAGTTTGAACATTAACTATCTTGTCTTTGTAGTGCATTCAATTAAATATAAGTTGAACTTGATTTGCAAATCATTGTATTCTGTTTTTATTTATCTTTAACACAATGTCCCAACTTCATTGGAATTGGGTTTGTACTTTTTGGGGTATTTTTGGGAAAATACAGCTTGACATTTGAGTCATTTTGCTAATGTTTTTATAACAGACATTTGACTTTGTACAATATAAAAAGTTCAGTTGCGTTCATTCGTAATCTAGTGTACAGTTTCCTATTTTTTAATTTTTTTCCCCCCTCTTTTACCAGATGCCACTATCAGGAAAATAAAAAGTCCCATATTGCCCAGCCCTCCACTCACCGTGCCATATTTGTTCATACTAGGCATTACTTCTCACCCCAAATGTTTTGAGTTTTATCGACTTAGATCGATGGAACCATTTTACTGGTTACTGTCAAATGCACCAGTCATCACATTATGCCAACGCTCGACAAAGTAGAGTTTTTCACAGTAGCTGTCTGTTGTCATACAAGATCGGCCGAACTACCAGAGACAAATTCCTTGTCTTTTTGACATACTTGGCAAATTAATATGTTTCATTGTTGCGATTATCTTATGCTTTTATTGTATTTGAAGATACCTAATCGTTGCCTGTCTCATGGCCGTATGCCATATTCCAACAGGCAATATAGCAGTTACGACCCAGTGCCGTAAAGTGTCATTGTGTTTTGGTGTGCAATGCCTCCTCCTAACCCAACTTTGATGACAAAATTCTTGTTAGCTCGCAGTTGTTGTCCGCGCATTATTGGACATGGTAATCTGCCAACAAAGCCGCCATGCAGGCAGTGATTGGTGACTCAGTGTCCCGATGATCAGCGACTGTAACTTCATCGTGCAGGCGGCTCGCCGGGGGGAGTTCCGCAGCTGTGCGTGTCTCATTTGCTCCAGGGACATTCCGTGCTGCCGTCTTGTGCCAGTGACGAAGCTGCCATGGAGGCGAAGAATAGTAACTTTGTCACTTGATGATTTGTGACGCTAGCTAGCTGGCTACCCTAATCACAGTGCAGAGCCGCTGAGGTGGTTGCGCGACACCGTCTTTTGCTGCGCTGCCATTTTGTATGTGTTATTGGATGTAATAATCTGGCGACTAGTGATGTTAGCTAGCTAGCTGGCTAGCTAGCCTGGCTAATCATGGTGCAGAGCTATGAGGAAGACTGTGGAGCCTTTTCTGTGTCTGTACAGTTAGAAAGTGCATGTTTTGTTTTGTTTTTTTAGAGGGGGGGGGGGGATTCTAGTTTCATCTTCTTGAGCGGCCTGTCCAAGTCATGTTCCATCGTCTTGTCAACGTATTGTAACATCAGCGAAGTTGACGGCGACCCAGCATGCCTCACGGCTGAGGTTATGAGTAGTTCCACTCTTATTACTTGTTGTGTTGTGTACAGTGTAATGTCTGAAGTCTTGTGTGTGGTCCGTTAAGGGCGGGGCCTGTTGATGGGTGGTTGTGACATCAGCAAAGATGAAAGGACAAAGGAACATTTCAGCTGGCTCAAGTTAGTCAATTTGACTGAGCGTGAGTTAAGTTAGCTAACCCTCCACGTACGTTGCTGTCATACTTGCACACATGTCACACAAAACTTTATCCTCACACTTGATCTTTGCTTAAAAATGTTTTGCTAACAAACGTCACTCTTTGTGTGCGGCTGGCAAGCTAAGCTAGGCTAAACTAGCTTGGGAAGATTCAAAATTCATCGAGACAAGTTTACCCGGACCATGATTTGATGAATTATCTTTTAGTACGGTAAAGTAGTGATGGGTGTACTCTGTCAATGCAGTATTAATCAATGCAGTATTAATTTGGAAAGAAGTAGATCTGCAGTGGATGTAGTATGCGAACTCGACTTCGACAAACTTTGTTTGGCCTCCGTAGAGAAACACATTCTGCGTCAATCTGCATTCATTTGGTCTCACATCAAATAAAATACTTTTTAGCGTAATTTTTGGAATAAATCTTTTTAGTCATTTTTAATATTTTAGTCACAACGGGTATTTATATCAGTACAATATAAAAAGTTTAGTTGCATGCATCAGTAATCTATGTTTTCATGAATATTTTCGCTTTTACCATTTTCGCTTTTACCAGATGCCACTACCTGGAAAAAAATGTGCCATATCCAAATGATTGAACCATTTTACTGCACTGCACAATTTCTTTTGTGCATGTCAGGATAACAATCCTCTGTCATTGGCCGGAATGAGATCGCCCACCCCCATACAATTTTTATTTTTTTTTTTGTCACCTTTTTCATGCCTTTGGTGTTTTGCATGTCTGTTGTGTTAGCCATTGCTCTAGTTCTCTCTCAGTATATTATGTGTTTAGGCTTGTCTGAAAATGCAGCTTGATCGTTCTTTATGCGCCCCTGCTAATTTCTGTGCATCTGAGATACGTTACACACATGAAAGAGATGCCTGATCCCTGCATTATACACATTAGTCACAGAATGAGAACGGATTTTCCAAACCATTTGTGTTTGTCTTCTTGTGTTTTACAGACATCACTGAAGATCTTCGTACTGACCAGCAGGAGCCAGAGCCCCTTCACATTAAAGAGGAAGTGGAGGACGAAGAGGTCCACCATATCAAAGAGGAAGAGGAGCCCATTTCGATTCAAAAAGAGGAGCGAAAACTGCGTCCCCACATCAGTCAGGAAGAGGAGGAGGATATCACCAAGTTTCCATCGACTGGTGTTCCTTTAAAGAGTGAAGACAAAGTTAAAAGTGAGGAGAGCACAGGGGTGGAGCCTCCAACCAGCAGCTCAAGTCAACTCATGACAATAGACGGTGGTGGAGACCACTGTGGAGAATCACAAGCAGACGGCCTCTTAGCGCCGCTGTCAGACAGTGACGACCTGACGTCACACTCTGATGATGGACAGTCTGAAGTTGATATGACATTTAAGACTGACAACAAACAATGGAAATGTTCTCAGTGTGGGAAAACACTTGCTAATCAGAGTACTTTGAAACAACACATGAGAACACACAGCGGTGAGAAACCTTTTGTCTGCTTACATTGTGGCCAAAGATTCTCTCAGAAGGAACACTTAAAAGGACACACAAGAACCCACACTGGTGAGAAACCTTTTTCCTGCACTGTTTGTGGTCAAAGATTTTCTGTGAAGGGATACTTAAAAATACACACAAGAATGCACACTGGTGAGAAACCTTTTGTCTGCTTACATTGTGGCCAAAGATTCTCTCAGAAGGAACACTTAAAAGGACACACAAGAACCCACACTGGTGAGAAACCTTTTGGCTGCTCGGTTTGTGGTCAAAGATTCACTCTGAAGGGACATTTAAAAATACACTCAAGAACCCACACTGGTGAGAAACCTTTTTCCTGCTCAGTTTGTGGTCAAAGGTTCTCTGAACAGGGAAGTTTAAAAAAACACACAAGAACGCACACTGGTGAGAAACCTTTTTCCTGCTCAGTTTGTGGTCAACGATTCACTCAGAAGGGAAACTTAAACACGCACACAAGAATACACACTGGGGAGAAACCTTTTTCCTGCACCGTTTGTTGTCAAAGATTTTCTGTTAAGGCAAACCTAAAAATACACACAAGAACGCACGCTGGTGAGAAATCCTTTTCCTGATCAGTTTGTGATCAAAGGTTCCCTCAACAGGGGAGTTTATAAATACACACAAGAACGTACACTGGTGAGAAACCTTTTTCCTGCACCGTTTGTGGTCAAATGTTCTCTTATACATATCAGGCTAAGACACACAAGTGTGCGGGTGAGAAGAGCAGTGATCAAGAAAATGTTTAATGGAAATGTAAATGTTTAATCGAAAAACTAATTACCTGATTTACAAAAATCTACAGTCTTGTATTCTGTCTACCAGATTTGATTGTATTCTTCTTGAAAATATATTTTCTCAAAGACCCGCGAGTGTGAAGAATTAACATTGGTGCCAAAATGCTTTAAAGGGACGAGTTGAAAGTGAGAACATGGGCACTTATGCAATCTTGCTGGACTCAAAAAATGTCTACCGAAGAAAAGCGCTCCAAAACACACTCAGTAGTCATTTTAGAGTCATTTACTGATGAAATATTAAATTTTCAGCTAGATTTTGGCCTCCCCACATTTTGAACATGTCAGCCTGTTACAGTGTATTTGTGATCCTTAATAAAATACACTCCTTTAAACAGTGAGGGCTACTCAATTTGCTTGTACATCAAATCCATTTTCCCATTAAAAAAAGAATTGAAATGTCTTTTAACCACTGGAACCCCTCCAAAAACAAAATGCTCTCAACAGAAAGCAAAAAAATGGCCCAAGCGACAAGGCCGAAGTGGAAAAGTAGACGGCCTCTTAGCGCCACTATCAGATAGTGACGACATGACGTCACACTCCTAAAACACGCAAGTGTGCAGTGAGAACAGCAGTGATGAAGAAGCTTTCAGTGAAAAAGTCCATGTTTAATATCAAAGAAAATTACGATCATACTGATTTACAAAAATCTACATTCTTGTCTTCTGCCTACCGTCTTTTATTTTTTCAATCTTTTCATTTTCTTTCTATCTTCGAAAAGCCTCCTGTGGACAAATGTTGAGAATTATCACCGGTGCCAAAATTCGTTTGTCTAATGTTTTCAAATGAGCAAATGATTGAGAGAAATCGATCGTGATTCGATGTTTGACTTTTGGTGAAAAGGTTGAAAATTGTAAATGGGATCCTTAATCAAATACAATTCGTCAAACAGTGAGAGTCACTCCATTGTCTTGTATGTCAAATCCATTTTCCCCGTTGAAAAGAACTGAAGTGCCTTTAATCCTTTCAAAACCCTCCCAAAACCAAAATGCTGGCAACGCAAAGCAAAAAATGGCCCAAGCGACAAGGCCGAAGTGGAAAATTGATAAACTGCGGCACTGGTACGTCAAGGTAGTGTTGTACTTGGCTGACTTTAACCACAATGAAAAATCAGAATCATCTGTATTTTGCCAAGTATGTCAGAAAACACACACGGAATTTGTCTCCTGTAGTTGGAGCCGCTCTTGTACGACAACAGACAGTCAATTGGCAGAGAATTCTTTTGAGACACAAAGACATTGAGAAAAACAGTCACTGAGCAATAACAGGTTGCTAGTAATCTGGTAATGGAGGTACAATTTATTTATTTTTTTATTATTATTATTATCCATCCATCCAATTTCTGTACTGCTTATCCTCACGAGGGTCACAGGAGTGCTGGAGCCTATCCCAGCTATCGTCGGGCGAGAGGCGGGAGTACATCCTGAACTGGTCGCCAGCCAATCGCAGTGTTACTCGATTACATTTCTGTGACGTGAAGTGATCATGGGAGTATCAAACTTTTTTTTTCCTGGCGCTCCAGTCTGAGAAGCACACCAAATCTCCCATGCGCAGTGCAGGAAATATGGCGGGGGCTCAGACACTGAGCAGAACGCAAAACTCCACGAGCGTAATCTGCAAAGGTTGAGTCAAGGTAACTGGACTGGTAACTGTTCTAGTTTGTTGAAGATGTTCGAGAACGTCCACCAAAGTTTAAATCCGAAGTCTGGACGCATTTTGGATTTGCAGTAATAAAAATCGATGGAGGAAAAAACATGCAATAAACTGTTTGCTGAAAGCCGCCGCTGTCGACAAGTCGTGGAATATAAGTAATATGAAAGGCCACAATCGCAAGAAGCAAGCCGAGGCCAAACATCAATTCGTGAGACATTTCTACCAGGTTTTCTTCATGATCGGACGATTGAGACATAAACGGTTGGTAAAAACATTTGAACCACGGTACAAATATCCATCACATACTGTACTTCAGCAAAACGCTAACGCCGACACTTTACTAAGAGACCAAGACCAAAGTAGTCAAAAAAAAAAAAAATCATCGAGGAGGCAGACTGGAAAGTGTCTCACCCTTGGACAGATGGGAACTTGGACATTACAAGCTACTCAGAGCTAGGTAAAAATATAATTAAAAAATTTGAACATTCAACTACAACAAGATTTTTTCTTGTTTTTATGTCGAAAAAGACATCAGTGTCATGGTCTGTCCCTGCAGTTTCTTTTTTGGAACTCGGATGGTGCTTTTTGCCTCGCCTTTGCCTCCCTCTCTCTCTCCCCTGTAATCAGCACCTCATCCGCGCACCTGCTCCCGATCAGCACTCCACACTGCCTGCATTTAAGCCTGCCAGATCCAGGAATCCAGCGCCAGAGTATTGACGTTCATCTGTGGTACACAGGCCAACTTTCATGACTCCTCCTCGTAAGTTCCTCGACTACCTGCAATCGTACTTCCCCCCTTGTGTTCTTCTCCGTCTCCAATGCTCCTTCCGTGTCTCCAGCCATGCCGCCAAGTTCTTCCACCTGCCCATGGTTCCACTTCCTACACCTTCCCTGTTCCAACGGACCACCATCGCCCCTCGGATGCCCTACCCGCTGAGCGATTAATTAATAAACCATTCTCATCTACTTCCTCCGCTTCCGTTTCCTTTTGGGTCCAGTCCAACATCATACAATTACCAACCGTGACAATCAGAAGTCGCAGGTAAACCTACTATTCATCAAACCTGAAACCATGTCATTTGCATTTTATTCAAATAAAGTGGAAATGCATTTGTCATAATTATTTTCCATAATGTTTTTTGGTTTGTTCATAATATCCATAATTATTTTTATCTGATACCTTTATAAAAAAGTTTGAAAGTTTCTCCAGTTTGCAGGAATTTATTTCGCTGTCACACAAGTTGAATTTTTGACTAAAAATGTACTGAATCGTTTTCCAAACACTCCAATATCATCCTTGAATTGAATCAGAAACCATGAATCATGATACTATATAATAAAAATAGTATATAATAATAAGTCAGGAGATTAGCTCAAATGCTAACAATTAGTATGGTATTTGAAGTTGGAACGGGAAATGAATGATGTGTAAGTGTTAAATGTGGGAATTGTTGGAGGCCCATTCATTCTCAATGGAAGTTTATCTGTAAGTTTTGGGGAATTGCGTTATGATGATAACGCAGAATTTAAAATAAAGAAGGTAGGATTAAAAAGTGGCCGAGACGCAACTTTTGATACCTCATTTGTGGGTAGAAAATTGTTGTTTACGTTCCGTTATGTTTGCATGTGCGTGCAGAATCAAATAGCATTTATTATGATTATTAATATATTTTTTGCCATTTTAACAGCCTTTTCTGCCAGCGAGTTGAATTTGCTTCTGAAATGGAGAGGCTGAACTGTTTGGATTGGATATTTTGATGTTAAAAGTAAAATCCAAATTGAGTGCAAAAAAGAAGAAATAAAATAAAAATGGGTTTAATACCACATGCAAAACTGCGCACGAGCTAGCCAGGAGTTGAACCCAGAACCTTCTGATCCGTAGTTAGCTACGTTATCCATTGCGCCACTAGCCCCACAAGGGTGCTATACCCTCTGCAAGTGGCTTCCCTGCGGAGGATTTTCACTGTCCCAACTATTCAAACAGCAGCACGAAAAAAAACAATTGCAGGGCTTTAGCTACGCTGTGACCCGGACTTGAACCGGGGGCTTGCTGAGGCCACAACGCAGAGTACTAACCACTATACAATCACAGCGCAACCTGAAAGTTGAAAGTTATCTGTCTAAAACTGTTGGTTGGCTGCAAGGCTGAAGACCCGCAGGGTGCTGAGCCAGGGCGACAGTGAAACAAGGTGAAAGGCATGATAAGGCATTAAACTGTCGATCAAGTGAATCATCTCAACATTTTACTGTATTGATAAAAAAATGAATCACCATTTAATACAGATTACCATTTCAACCGCTTTTATGCTCACATCTTGTGTGGTGATGAAATGCGACACTCATGTCACTCTCCACTTTATCATATTTTTTTGATTTTATAAAATAAACATTGAAGCCATAATTGGTTAACAATTAGACAGAATCACGAGTTTGCAATTGAACATTATGCAGAACAATTTTGCTCGCATGACATAATAGAGGCGGCACGGTGGACGACTGGTTAGAACTTGGAGGGACACTGAGAGGACCGAGGAGAGTCGAAAGGAACACGTTGAGATGCGGCGTAGGGCAAAGGTAGAGGTGGCAAAGGTCAAACAAGAGTCATGATGTATGCCACGTTGGACAAAAGAGAGAGCCTCATTAGCCTCTATTCTAGACTATTGTTTCGGCTTCGTTGCAACTCATAGCCTTTATGTTAGGCTTAAAGTGATTGCCCGTCAGAAAGAAAACAGGAGAAGAATTGCAATTTGTTTCAAGTTCACAAATTTGAATTTACACAGGTTTCCACTTTGCCTCTCTTCCCCGATGAACATGACATTTAACCACAATTTAAGCGTAGACAGGGGGAAAAAAAGTCCTTTGAATGTACTTATTTTGAACATGTACATCGGTTGCACTTGATTAAAATGTGATAAACATTTGTATTTTCTCCTCTTCTCATCACTTAACTAATGTTTGTAAAACCAACACAAAGGAATCATTAATTTTATGTTTGATTTGCCAGCGTATGTTACACCTATTCATTATGTAAAGGGAAAGTAATTTCATCATGTCCAGGCTCCATGACCTTAAATGTCTCTAAATTGATTTCTCAATTTTAATTTTTATTGAAGGTATTGTTAGCTACACCAGAAGTCCCTGGTGGTCTCGTGGTTAGGATTCGGCGCTCTCACCGCCGATGTTAAAATTAAGTCAATTAAAACAACTTTTTATTCAGTATAGTACCCCGTTTATTTTTAAATTTGCTTTCCCAAAATGTATTGAAGCCACACATATTATAACTCAAACTGATTTGGACTAAACTGAGAAACAAAACATTTTAATATTTAACCTTTAAAAAACATCTTTAAAATTCCAGTTTGAAACTGAGAAACCGCACAAATAAGTACAATTGTCTGCTACTTCACAGGTTACATTGACAGTAATAAAATAAACATGAAAGAGGTCAGTAGAAAATTATACAAATCAAATATTAAAAATAAGTTATACAATTACACAAACCATCCATCCATCCATTTTCTGAGCCGCTTAACCTCACAAGGGAGTGCCGGAGCCCATCCCAGCTATCATCGGGCAGGAGGCGGGGTACACCCTGAACTGGTTGCCAGCCAATCGCAGGGCACATAGAAACAAACAAACATTCACACTCACAGTCACACCAACAGGCAATTTAGAGTTGTCAATTAACCTACCATGCATGTTTTTGGGATGTGGGAGGAAACCGGAGTTCCCGGAGAAAAAAACCCACACAGGCACGGGGAGAACATGCAAACTCCACACAGGCGGGGCCGGGATTTGAACCCCGGTCCTCAGAACTGTGAGGCTGACGCTCTAACCAGAATTAACTCACAAACGGCAACTTCTTGTAAAAAAAATGAAAGAAACATTTCACATATTTTTCGGTTGGAAGCACATTTACGACTCCGAGAACAGGAGCAGACTGCTCTTCATTCCAAGTGCTCTGTTGAAGAGTTTACACCCATCCATGTCCATAATCGTTTGCACGACAAGGTCAACAAGGTCAACAAAAATTACAAAAAAAACAAGGTCAACAAAAATTACCAACCAAAGCCGAATGAAATCCGCTTACTTTTTTGACGTTCTTCTACATTCATTCCCCCACGGCGAGAAGGTTTTTGTCAGCTTCCCTTTTGGTGAAGCTGCTTTTCATGACAGATTTATAATAATAATAATAATAATAATAAAAAAGCCCTTGTTCACAGCCAGCTTTAAACCAGGGACCTTTCACATGTGAGGTGCACATGATCACTGAACTGTGTGAAACAAGGCTCTCTCGTTGTCTTTCAGCAATAAAAGATAAAACACGATGTTGGTTGATGTAGTATTTACATGATTCTGATTATGTTAATGTAGTTTAATTTAAAATGGGAATCCATTACAATGCTATGTGCAATTGACTTTGGATGAAGATCTTCACTGATGTCTGAAAGACAAGAAGACAAACACACATGGTTTGGACACGTCAATTGTCATGTTTGACTTAAATGTCATGTGGTTTATATTCATATTTAAGGTTATTAGGAGAGTCCGTTGAGTGAAGGTTTATTGGATATTAAAAAAAAAAAAAAAAAAGCAGGTCAACATTGACGATAAAATGTGAACAAGTGTAAAATAATAACATGCATGAAATAATAATAGTAATACAGTGGACCGCTGCTCGCAGTTTTGCATTTGCAAATTCATCTATTTATGGAGGTGCCAGTCCTTGGGACAGTCAATGATGAATGTGAGTGCGAACGGTTGTCTGTGTCTATATGTTACCCTGTGACTGGCTGGTGACCTGTTCAGCGTCTACTCTGCCTTTTGCCCAAAGTCAGCTGGGATAGCCTCCAGTGCCCTGCGACCCAAGCCAGGATAAGCAGTGTTGAAAATGGATGGATGGCTGGATGAACCCTTGGTTAAGCATGGAAAGAAGCACCTATTATAAAGTATGCGACTGTCATATGAAGTTGCAAAAAATGCGAATTTAAAAAAACATTTTCATGTCAAAATACTGTCTACTGTGTGCATGTTATTTATTGTATTGTAGCATCTCTTAAATTGAGACACTCAACTTAACTTCCATTACAGAAGTCAGAAGTCAGTCTGTGTGTGTGTGTGTGTGTGTGTGTGTGTGTACGCAGCTGTATCTGTGTGTATAAGTAAACAGTAATAAATAATCACAGTATATTGAATGTAACATCACACAGTGCCTGTAAATAAACACAGTAGTACTGTTCAAAATGGGGAAAGTATTTCCTCAACAAGTGAGAGAGAAGTGAGCCAACCTGCTCTGTGACACACAATGAGAGGCTGCAGAATGAAAAGGAGCATAGAGTTGTTGACGTTGTGGCTCCTTCTCCTCTTTCGGTCCCCAAAGTTGCTCCTCGTACTCTGCTGTCCTTCTTGCACACATTTTCACAACACTTTCCACTAGCGGAAACAAAATGCACATTCATTCAAAAAGCTGCTGTCGACTACTACTCACGCCAGGCACTCCACACACAGGCTGCCTGCCTTGAGCCCAGTTCAAGCTTAAATTTCCCTTTGCTCTTTCATCTTTTCTGACGTCACAACAGCCAATCACCAGGCACGAGCAACTCATGGTCCACGGGGATTCCGGTCTAACATCAAAGGACATCCATCATCTCAACGCTGCGATAATAAAAGTAAAATAATAATACAATAAATAAGCACCACACATCTTGTTGTATTTATCTATGTTGTATTCTTTAGTTTTTTTAGTTTCCATCGTCTAAATTTCCCTCGCTGGCCCCGTTGGTGGCGCACCACTGACGTAAAGGAAATGACGACACAAATGAGGCATTTTGGTGCGCAATCGGGGAAACGGGAGCGGTTGGGAAACGCTAAGAAAAATATTATTTTGCGTAACTGTAGTATACAAAAGTCACACAATATTTCCTTTGTAAACGAAAAAAACAAGACTATCAAACAAAACTTCTTGAATTGCAAGCAAAAATCAGACATTGGGAGATAATCTAACTCAAGCTAAAAAAAAATGAAACAAAACAAAATATTACTTGCAATGAAAATATTTTTTGCTTGCGATGACGATATTCGCGTGTGCGCTCCTCAGCTTTTTGCAAAAAAACAAACAAACAAACAAACAAAAAAAGCCTCTTGAAAGTTGAGGCTTTCCTTCAATTTGTGCCGGAACAGATTCGGAGTCAGTGAGAACATTAGTGACATCTGGTGGACGAAATAAGTTACAGCAATCCACGTCACTGAATTGTGTGAAACGAGGCTCTCTCGTTGTCTTTCAGCAATAAAAGATAAAAAACGATGTTGGTTTACTTGATTCTGATTGTGTTAATGCAGTTTAATTTAAAATGGGAATCCATTACAATGCTATGTGCAATTGACTTTGGAGAAGATCCCCCACCAGCAGGCCAACTCACGTGTGTCAATACTTACGCGATATTTGGGATTCAGCCCATCACCCAGCTGGATCATTTGAGTCTGGCTTGACTACATCAGAATTTGTCAAGTAAATATAACACTTGTTTGTCCATATATACAAAGATCATTACAAATAAATTTGAATAAAAGTATTCTAATTTATTGAGAAGCACCTATATGAAATAAAATAGCCTGCCTCAAAGACTGTCTGCCGCCAGGTTGACATTAAAAATGAGGATCAGTTCTCAATTGCCTCACCTGGATAAAGGGTTCGGTTTTAAAGGTATCAAAAATATTTCATACTTCGATGAAGATACAAAATAAGTGGAATGTAATGGAATGTAGTGGAATAATTTCAATTTATTGTATATAAATTGAAGTTAACGCTTTAACTTTGACAGCCAGATTTTTTTTTTAAATCAAGGGTAATGAAAGTGAAATATGCAGAATTCAGGAGACTTTTATTTTGAAATGCAATATCAGAATTGGATGGGACTTTTTGGTGGAGACCTGTGGTGCTCTCGTGTCCCCCAGAACTGGACTCGGTGTTGCGATACCAAAGAGATTCTATTTTAATGATGTTTTTTTTTTTTTTTTTTTTTTTTTTTTTTTTAAATCAGGGGTTATGACAGTGAAATATGCAGATTTCACGGGACTTTTATTTGGAAATACACCTACGCGAGGATCCTGTTCGTGGACTTCAGCTCAGCGTTCAACACCATCATCCCTGAACTCCTTTCAACCAAGCTTCTCCAGCTCAGCGTCTCACCTGCCATCTGCCAGTGGATTTACAGCTTTCGGACGGGCAGGACACAGCAGGTCAGGCTGGGGGAGACCACCTCATCCACACGCAGCATCAGCACTGGGGCGCCCCAAGGTCGTGTCCTCTCTCCGTTGCTCTTCTCTCTCTACACGAACGACTGCACCTCAGCGAACCCGACTGTCAAGCTCCTGAAGTTTGCAGATGACACCGCTGTCATCGGCCTCAACAAGGACGGTGACGAGTCTGCATATCGACAGGAAGCGGAGCGGCCGGAGCTGCGGTGCGGCCGACACAACCTGGAGCTGAACACGCTCGAGACTGTAGAGATGATCGTGGACTTCAGGAGGCATCCTTCGCCACAGCTGCCCCTCACGTTGTCCAGCTGCCTTGTGTCAACCGTCGAGACCTTCAAGTTCCTGGGAATTAAAATCTCTCAGGACCTGAAGTGGGCGACCGACATCGACTCCGTCCTCAAAAAGGCCCAGCAGAGGATGTACTTCCTGCGGCTTCTGAGAAAGCACGGCCTGCCACCGGAGCTGCGGAGACAGTTCTACACAGCGGTCATCGAATCGGTCCTGTGTTCTTCCATCAAAGTCTGGTTTGGTGCTGCTACAAAAAAGGACAAACTCCGACTGCAACGGACAATCAAAACTGCTGAAAGGATTGTCGGTACCCCCCTACCCACCATTGAGGACTCGCACGCTGCCAGAACTAAGACAAGGGCGTGCAAAATCCTCCCGGACCGTCTGCACCCCGGTCACCGGCTCTTCCGGCTCCTTCCCTCAGGTAGGCGCTACCGATCAACGCAAACTAGAACTAGTAGACATTCCAACAGCTTCTTCCCTCTTGCGATCAACTTCTTAAACACCTAACCTATAATTCCATTACAACAAGCTGGAAATTTTTTTGACTTGAGTTCGTTGTCACATTTCTGTGGGGCCAATTATGTATGACTCGTGCACTCACTGTAGTTGTCTCGCCACGCTGCACTATTTGCATATACTGGCCACTCATGCCAGAGTAGCATCTGCTCCAGTTGCACACCGATTGAGGAGTATCTGTAACATTTGCACAACCGACATTGTCCCAGATGATCGCACTACTCGTCACTTTAAACCGCGTACACTCCTTGAAGTCTCGGCGCCCTTTGCACAATGGTCATTGCACCGGACTATTGCAATATGAGTCATTCGAACTGCTCTAAGTGCTAGAGGACTCTGCATCTTTTTGCACAATTGTTTTTTTGTCAATGTCTTTATGTCCCCAAAGTGTTCTGTAAATTGACTGTTTGTTGTACTAGAGCGGCTCCAACTACCGGAGACAAATTCCTTGTGTGTTTTGGACATAGTTGGCAAATAAAGATGATTCTGATTCTGATTGGCTGGCAGCCAGTTCAGGGTGTACCCCGCCTCCTGCCCGATGATAGCTGGGATTGGCTCCGGCACGCCCGCGACCCTAGTGAGGAGAAGCGGCTCAGAAAATGGATGGATGGATTTTAAATCCGAAGCATTGACGTCCCTGTCGAGCTTCTATTTTGAAGGTGGCTTTCGCCGCGAGTTGGCGGCTTATTACCGTAATGCCGAGTATGAACAAAATTGGGTCAAACCGGTGGCCTGCCGTAAAGGATCACGGGTAATACATCTCATTTCCCTTCTCGCCATGCGGCAGGTGGGACGATCGTGCGTCAGCAAATCTTCCCGAATTTGGACCGAATGTTGCGAATCCTCGACGCTTGACGCCCCTGATCGCGACTTTAGTGGACTTAAACATCATTCGTGCAATCTTCGTGTCCGGTTGGAGTCGTCTCGTGCACGTTGAAGCTTCTCGGCCTAGTTTAGCTTAGCTTAGTTTAGTTTAGCTTAGTTTATCTTAATTTGCTAACAAAGAGACACGTTTGTGATCAACACTTCGCTCAGCAGAGGTCAAGCGTGAGGTAAAGTGTTCTTCTATCCGCCACCTACTAGTAAACTCAACTCAATTCCGTCATTTTTACGATTATTTTCTGAATCTTTATTATGAGTTATTATCTTAAATCTGTATTCCGAATCCTTTTGTAGAATGTCTATAATGTTTCAACACAAATGTTCTCTCCTGAAGTCACAAATCTTCTTTCTGTCTCATGTTTCTCACAATGCATATTTGCACGTTCTGCTGTTTTCTTGTTGATTTTGGTGCTTTGCCATTTTACCCGACGTACTGTTTCAACCCGCAATGTCCAAATCTTAATCTTCATATAATTGTTTCTAAGGTCCGATTATCACTTGGCTTTCTCATCCCTCCAACGTAGAGCGGAAAGTGTTGTGATCGTCGTGTGAAAATGTGTGCAAGGAGGACAGCGGAGTCCGAGGAGGAACTTTGGGGACCAAAAGAGGAGAAAGAGCCACAACGTCAACTACTGGACGCCGTGTTCAATCTGCAACCTCAAATTGTGCCACGCACAGCAGGTTGGTTCACTTGTTGCATGCATTCTAATTTGAATGATGTTCTTGTGTTTATTTACGGGCCACGTTTGATGATGCATTTAACATAATAACATCTTCTAATGTGTACTATGTGGGTCTGCGGCAGGCATCTGTCTTTGAAGGCTGAATAGTAGTTTGAATTAGAAGCAACTCTTTGTGATGCAATTAGTTCTATTTTTTTTTTTTTTTTTAAACGCACTAAAATAAGTGAAGTAAATGAGCAAAGCCTTGCAATTTAAATACTACAAAACCATGAACAAACAAATGATGACCAAAAGTTTGCCCACTTAGAATAAGAGGAAGACGGTGGCAAATCCTTTTAAGAAATAATTGCTTTGCAGGTGTTGCTAAATCAGTGTTTTTTGTTTGTTTGGTTTTTTTTTTATTTATTTTTTGCCTGATCCAAATGCACGTTGTAGCTTTTTAGGGGTGCGGCCATCTTTGAACCTGAAGCACCTTTGAATCTGAAAATGATACATTGTTTTAAAATAGAATATTATTTACTGGCGGCACGGATAGACGGACCTTCCGACCACAAACCTTTTCCATGTTTATTTTAACCTATTTAATTAGGTTAGGGCTAAATGAAGTTACACAAAGTTTTTAGCATGCACTTAAAAACATTCACACTTGGGGCTGACGTCACTTCTCTTGGCAACTTATTCATTTGTCTACCTATGGCCTGGGGGCCATTTGCGGGCCATCCCCCCATTTTTGGGTGGCCCGCATTTTCTCAATGTAACCTTTGACACGGCGTTGCGCTTCTGACATCAGTGGTGTTCAACCTATAGCCCAGGGGCCATTTTCAGCCGGTCCTCCCAGTTTGTGCGGGCAGACCTATTTCCAACTTTTGCACTTGTCATGCAGCAGCGGTGTGAAACCTATGGCCTGGGGCCCATTTGCTGGTCATCCTCCATTTTTGTGTTGCCCACATTTACTCATTATGGGCCATACGTTTGCACTTGTCCGACAGCGTGGTGTCCAACCTATTGCCCGAGAGAAATTTGCGCCCCTTACTTCATCGTGCCAATACCCCACCCTACCAGGACCTCAAACTGCCAGTACCCCAACGGGGCCGGGGTGCGAGGGCCAGATCATAGCTGCTCGCAGCTCTAGTTTTATTTTATTTTAGTATTCTTTGTGCTATTTACTCAGTGCTTGAGTAATTATTTCACTGTGTACTTTTTACTCTTCAGTAATTTTTGGGAGCGCTACGTTTTACTTTGACTTGAGTCTCATTATTGTCAAGTAACAGTACTCTTACTAGAGTACAATGTTTGGACACTCTACCCACCCACCCCCAGCCTCCATTGCTACTCTTACGTTTAAGCATCATTTTTGCAGATCAGCCAGTGTCATATTTGTTGCACTGGTCTTTTGTATTTTCGCGTCGAGGTGGTGCGGCAAGGCACTGGTTGCGGTCCCAGCTGATCCGCGAGTGCATCTTGTATTAATTGGGAAACGCCCAAAATCTGCCCGGGGATCTCCCCAGACACCCCACCCCCTTCCAATTATTATTATTTTTTTTTTTGGGGGGGTCAGCTTTTTTATGCCTTTGGTGTTTGCATGTCTGCTCTCCTAACAATCTTTTGCACTTGTTACTGATTGAGGATTATTAGACGGTCTTTATACGACAGTCAGAGCCTATTTTCAATGTATGTTATTGCTGAAATAACATTTTCATGAAAAGGAGTAAAACTGTTAATAGGCTATGTTGGTAAACTGTTATTATGTCTGCCATTATAGTTAACACTGTGCCTATCATTCTTAAAAAGAATGGACATTTGTCTATAAACAGGAAAGGGGTTTTTAATGGATAGAATTTAGAATTTACAAATCATGAAAATAAAAATATGAATAATAACAAATAGTAACTGTTTGGGAAATATCTACTCACATATGAGATAAATCATTTCAAGCCGATCCTTTGAGATGAAAAACCCAAATGAACCAAAAAACATCAGTCCAAGGAAAAAGTTGATTCCATTCAGTCTCATTTGATGACATATGCAAACAGTCCAAAATATGAAAATCCAAAACATGATTAAAAACTAAATCCAATTCAAAAGGAATATTCGAATGATCAAATCGGCCAATCCCTCGACGAGCTGCTTCTTAAAATTTGTAGTAAGATTAGGAAATGGTTTAGGTTGCTGTTGAAGGGCTCTCAGTTTTGCAGTAATTGTCTATTTCGCTACCTAATCTTTGCCAGATTTTTTTCAAGCCCTCTTTCAAGAAGCTGCATCTCTTTTGTCCTCTCGCGTCTTACACAAAGAATGAGAACGCCAAACATCTAATGCAACATCTGCTGCTACAAAGAGCGTTAAAAAGCACAAGTATTCAGCTTTTACAGGACTGCCTATGCCAAGGGTGTTACAGAGCCCGCTAGGACTGGCCTACGCTCGTTTATATCCATCCATCCATTTTCTGAGCCGCTTCTCCTCACTCGGGTCGCGGGCGTGCTGGAGCCCATCCCAGCTATCATCGGGCAGGAGACGGGGTACACCCTGAACG
The DNA here is from genome assembly GCF_024500275.1 of Phycodurus eques. Classification (NCBI taxonomy): domain Eukaryota; kingdom Metazoa; phylum Chordata; class Actinopteri; order Syngnathiformes; family Syngnathidae; genus Phycodurus; species Phycodurus eques. The sequence continues at coordinate 208,747 of NC_084547.1, read as the reverse complement.
GGTTGCCAGCCAATTGCAGGGCACTTCCAAACAAACAACCATTCGCACTCGCATTCACACCTACGGGCAATTTAGAGTTGTCAATTAACCTACCATGCGTGTTTTTGGGATGTGGGAGGAAACCGGAGTGCCTGGAGAAAACCCACGCAGGCACGGGGAGAACATGCAAACTCCACATGGGCGGGGCCGGGGATTGAACCCCGGTCCTCAGAACTGTGAGGCAGACGCTCTAACCAGCCGTCCACTGTTCGTTTACATCCATATTTTGTAATATTTAAGAGAAAATGGCTTCACTTCCTCATGAGAGCAAAGGACCTTGAACCCACTTTCCTGAGGATCTGTTATCGGTGCATTTTCCATGTTGTCATGGAGACGACTTCACAGTTTAACGGAACTTGTCGCCGAACCCTTTCTCCTTCTCAACTCCGGAGGACAGCTCGTATCTGATCAGCCTTTTTTCAGTACGTGTGTGTGTGATATATATTCACCATAACATCAGACATCACTGAAAACATACAAAATGACATGATTACATCATTAAACAACATTTCATTGCAAACACCCACTTGTACAATGAAAAAGGTTCTATCGTTTCATCATCGATGTCACCCATTTTTGGTTTGGGCCACCGAAAATAGTGGGTTCTAACACTTAGTAATTATAAATGGAATATATTTAATATATTTTATATATATATAAAATATATTTAAAAAAAAATATATATATATATATATACAGTATATATTAATATATACTGTTATTGGACGTAATAATCTGCCGACTAGTGACGCTAGCTATCCTGGCTAAACACTGTGCAGAGCCATGAGGCAGACAGACAGAGTGGAGCTTTTTCTGTTTGTGTACAGTAAGAGCATGCATATTTTTTTCGGGGGGGGGGGGGGGGGGGGGGGGGTAATTCTAATTTCGTCTTCTTGGGGGGGCTTTCAATTCACTTGGGCGGCCCGTCCGAGTAATGTCAGATCGACTTGTCAACGTATTGTAGCATCAGCGAAGTTGACAGCAATCCGGCATGCCTCAAGGCTCCGGCTATAAGTAGTTCCCCTTATTACTTGGTCAATAGTGTACCGTGTAATGTCTGAAGTCTTGAGTGTGAGTCGTTAAGGGCGGGGCCTGTTGATTGGCAGTTGTGACATTGGCAAAGATGAAAGTACAAAGGAACATTTCAGCTCTAGCGTTGGCTGAAGTTAGTCAATCTGAGTGCGCAGTGACTCGGTGTGAGATAAGTTAGCGAACCCTCCATGTACTTTGCTGTCACACATTTCACACAGATATCACAACACTTTATACTCACACTTGGTCTTTGTTTAGGAATATTTTCCTTACAAATGTCTCTTTGTTGACGGCAAGCAAGTTAAGCTAGGCTATTTATTATGTAAATGTTTTTCGCTGTTGACCCTGCTGGCAGGAACTATGCGAAAACCATACAATAATTTCACAGGAGCATCATGTTTTCGTTGACTTGGAAATCTATTTGAGTAACTCGGTTAAAATATTAATAAACTTGATATTTCTTCTAATCTGTCATTCTTTAAATAAAACTGTCATGACATTATTGTACATTAGAATAGCGATATAGTGCCAAGACATGGTATTAAATAAACATCAAGACTGAAGAAAAAAGTTGTCAATATTTTGTCACTCGAAATTATTCAGAGGGGGTGGTTGAAAATGAATAAACCAAATCAAAATATAAGCAAAGAAAACTTTACAATGTGATAAAGTTAAATTTATACATAATGTAAGATATTCCATCATAGCACATGTTGAATACAGGGTTCATAAGCTAAAAACAAATACAGTGATCATGTACAGCAGCTATGCCCAAAGTCCGGCCCGCGGGCCAAATCCGGCCCATGACCAAATTTCCTCCGGCCCGAAGCATCATGTCATAAAATCAATATGTGGCCCGCCAGCACAGTTTAGCACAGTAAACAATACAGACATACAATAAAAAAAAAAAAAAAGACATTTTATATTTCACCAGAGGGTGGCAGTAGACCTGTGGCCTGTTTTTAGCCCATTTTTAAAATGGCAACTGAAACTAAAAAGAGGAAAGTTGACAACGAGGGCCGCAGTGTCCAGGACAAGTGGATTTCTTCACTGACATACGAAACAACTGTGTCTGCCTAATTTGCCAAAAGACTGTGGCTGTTTTCAAAGAATTTAATATTAAGAGGCATTACCAGAAGAAACATGCTAACTACGACAAGCTACCGGCGAACAAACGCGCTGAAAAACTGAAGCCACTGGAAGCTGTTTTGATAGCACAGCAGCGCTTTTTCACAAGAGCCCGTGATTCAAATGAAAATTCTACAATGGCGGGCTATGAGTCTCAGTGAATTGATTTTTTGTGATTTTTGTGAATTTGACAAAAACCACAGTTTTGTCAAATTTCTGTCATCTGATTTGACTATACTATAGTCAAATCAGATGACTATATTATACATTATAATAATAGTAGTAGTATAATATATAGTATAATAATAGTATAATCACTATACTAGCTGCATAGTCACTATACTATGCTTTGTCAAAAATGCACTGGGATGTGATTTGTTCAAACAAAATCAATAAATACGTGTTTCTAAAAAATTTCAGTCAACTTTCATAAAATAGTTCATTTGTATTTAATTTATTATTATTTTAACCTTTAACTATCCTGGTAAAGCAATTGAAAACAGATTCTCATTTGCAATATCGACCTAGCTGCAGACAGCAAAGTGATATAGTTACATATTTACATGTTAATTTACAATGGTAATGGTTCGAGGAATGTCAGGCCGAATGGTCGGCCCCCATACATTTTCATCTGACCAAATCTGGCCCTCTTTGCAAAAAGTTTGGACACCCCTGATGTACAGTATCCCTCACAAACGTTTTAATCGATGTTGGGATGAACGCGGTGAGGCTGTTTATAATTATTTGGAACCGTATATTTACTTTACTGTTGCTGAAATTATTTTTACAAGTTGCATAAACCTATACAGAAAAAATTGCAAATGCCAAACCAGGAGTATGCAGGGATCCACTGTATTTCCTTTATTTTTATCCTTAAATAAATATATGCTTATACATTTTATTGTTGTTGTTGACCTGCCAAATTGTATTATTTCCAATATATAAAACTCATCTGGCTTTCACATTGACATTAAATATAAATCTAAAACGTAATATACAACATTAAAGCCACCACATGAGAACAGATTTACCAAACCATGTGTATTTGTCTTCTTGTGTCTTGCAGACATCACTGAAGATCTCCGTACTGAGCAGCAGGAGCCAGAGCCCCCTCACATTAAAGAGGAAGTGAAGGGCGAAGAGGAGCCCATTTCAATTAAAACAGAGGAGGAAGAACTGCGTCCCCACATCAGACAGGAAGAGGAGGAGGATATCACCAAATTTCCATCGACTGGTGTCCCTTTGAAGTGTGAAGATGCAGGTCAAAGTGAGGAGAGCAGAGGGGCGGGGCCTCCAAGCAGCAGCTCAACTCAACACATGACAACAGAAGGCTGTGGAGGTTCGCAAGCAGCCGGCCTCCTAGCTCCACTATCAGATAGTGATGACATGATGTCTCACTCGACTCACACTGATGATGATGGACAGTCTGAAGTTATGACATTTCAGCCTGGCAACAAACGATGGAAATGTTCTCAGTGTGGGATAAGATTTGCTGATAAGAGTAGTTTGACAAAACACATGAGAACACACACTGGTGAGAAACCTTTTTCGTGCTCAGTTTGTGGTCAAAGATTCTCTGTGAACGCAAGCTTAAAAATACACACAAGAACCCACACTGGTGAGAAACCTTTTTCCTGCTCAGTTTGTGGTCAAAGATTCTCTCAGACGGGACACTTAAAAGTACACACAAGAACGCACACTGGTGAGAAACCATTTTCCTGCTCAGTTTGTGGTCAAAGATTCTCTGTGAAGGGAAGCTTAAAAATACACACAAGAACGCACACTGGTGAGAAGCCTTTTTCCTGCTCAGTCTGTGGTCAAAGATTCTCTGTGAATGAACGCTTAAAAAGACACACAAGAACGCACACTGGTGAGAAACCTTTTTCCTGCTCAGTTTGTGGTCAAAGATTCTCTCGGAAGGGATACTTAAAAGTACACACAAGAACACACGCTGGTGAGAAACCTTTTTCCTGCTCAGTTTGTGGTCGAAGATTCTCTGTGAAGGAAAGCTTAAAAAGACACACAAGAACGCACACTGGTGAGAAACCTTTTTCCTGCTCAGTCTGTGGTCAAAGATTCTCTGTGAAGGGACACTTAAATTTACACACAAGTACACACACTGGTGAGAAACCTTTTTCCTGCTCAGTTTGTGGTCAAAGATTCTCCCGGAAAGGACACTTAAAAGTACACACAAGAACACACGCTGGTGAGAAACCTTTTTCCTGCTCGGTTTGTGGTCGAAGATTCTCTGTGAAGGAAAGCTTAAAAAGACACACAAGAACGCACACTGGTGAGAAACCTTTTTCCTGCTCAGTTTGTGGTCAGATATTCTCTGTGAAGGAAAGCTTAAAAAGACACACAAGAACGCACACTGGTGAGAAACCTTTTTCCTGCTCAGTCTGTGGTCAAAGATTCTCTGTGAAGGGACACTTAAATTTACACACAAGTACACACACTGGTGAGAAACCTTTTTCCTGCTCAGTTTGTGGTCAAAGATTCTCCCGGAAGGGACACTTAAAAGTACACACAAGAACACACGCTGGTGAGAAACCTTTTTCCTGCTCAGTTTGTGGTCGAAGATTCTCTGTGAAGGCAAGCTTAAAAAGACACACGAGAACGCACACTGGTGAGAAACCTTTTTCCTGCTCAGTTTGTGGTCAAAGATTCTCTCGGCAGGAAATCTTAAAAAGACACACGAGAACGCACACTGGTGAGAAACCTTTTTCCTGCTCAGTTTGTGGCCAGAGATTCTATTATAAGTATCAGGCTAAGACACATAAGTGTGCTGGTGAGAGTAGCAATGCTCAAGAAGCTTTTAATGAAAATGTAAATGTTAAATCTAATAGGTAATTACTATGTTACTGACTTACAAAAGTCTACATTCTTTTATTGTGTGTACCAGCTTTTATTGTATCTATCGGCTTGTTGTCCATATATTTTTTTAAAAGCCCTGCGAGTGGTAAACATTAACAAAATACTTTCAAGGGACTAGTTAATGGTCTGAACATAGACAATTATTCCATAGTTATGGACTCATAAATGATGTCTGCAGGAAAAAAAAAGCCCTCCAAAATACACTCGGTTGTCATTTTAGAATAATATACTGTTGAAAACTTGATTGTCAGCCAGATTTTGGCCCGCTTACATTTTGGACATGTCAGCCTGTCACATCCTGCCACATAACGAGCAGGAGCCAATGACATTTCCTCGTTGAACTTCTATGTTTTCCGGGCTGTATTTTTTTTTCCCATATTGAAAGCCTGGGTGCATTTCTTTTTCTTTTATTTTTTTTAGATAATTTTGAGTGAAAATAGTGATCGTGGAATATGTTTGGTAAGCTTGTTGTTTAAAAAATCGACAGTGAAATGCCTCCGTGAGAAAAGAAGATGAAGTAATTCTTTGCAGATTCATTTCCTCATGCGCCAGTTCAATTTTGAATTGATTGCACCACAAATGTAGAGTATATGTGTGCATGTATGTATAGATCACAAAGACGTTTCTGTAGGTGGCATTGTGTGACAGACGTGGACTTTGGCTGGCTGTCATAACATCGGATCACCCATGACGAGGGTCTCCCGGCCGAACGCGTTATGTCGCTTAATGTCCCGAAACTGCAGCTGATCTGATTTGATCTTATCTGATCCATATAATCTAAAATATTGGGCTGATTGTTGAAATAATTTCAGAGGTTGAAGCTGATATGCGTAGAGATGTCTGCATACATTTTGATGATTATTGTTGACAGTTTTGGAACATAAAGCCGCTTTTATTGGATTCGTGCATAAGGCCTGTGTGGCACTCGCCCATCATTTTAATCATGACACCCTAGTTGCGATTTTGCAGCACATTAAATTAGTGATTGCCAGTTCCATTTTCTTGAGCATGCATGCATTTTATCCAATGTTTTAGTGATGTCAATATCAAATAAGTGAATGATTGATTGAAATAAGACTGTAAAGAAACTTTCACTCTTGGTGGTAAACTGTTTTTGTGATCCTTAATAAAATAGATTCTTAAAACAGTAAGGGTGACTCAATTTGCTTGTTTATCAAATCCATTTCCCTCATTAAAAAGAATTGAAATGTCTTTAATCCATTGGAAACCCTCCAAAAGCGAAATGCTCACAGCTTAAAGCAAAAAAATGGCCCTTGCGACAAGGCGGAAGTGGAAAAACTGCACTGTGGAGAATCACAAGCAGACCGCCTCTTCGTTCCACTATCAGATTGTCGTGACATGACGTCACATTCTCCTCACACTGATGATGATAAAAATTCTGAAGGTGATATGATATGTCACACTGACAACAAATGATGGAAATGTTCTCAGTGTGGGAAAAATGTTGCTTGTGAAATAAATAACACAGGAGAAGACACACTGGAGAGAAAACGTTTGCCTTCTCACGCTGCCTTCACACCGGATGCACTTTGGGCGTTACGCGCGTGATTACATGCAACTGGGTGGCCGGTTCTCGGGGCGTCCTGGGTCCCTCGGTGTGGGACGTGTCCCGTCCGCCGGGCTGCTCTCGGGTGGACCCCTGGGCCTGATCCCGCCCCTCGATTGATTGGGTGAGGTCCTCAGCCGCCGCGGTGCGGCCACTGCAATTGGCCGTCTCCCATTTTCAATGGGAGACAGGTCTGACCTGCCTGCAGTCCAGACCTGTCTCCCATTGAAAATGCATGGCGCATTATGAAGCGTAAAATATGACAACGGAGACTTTCTTGTACAGCTGAAGCTGTACAAGAAAGAATTCCACCTACAAAGCCTCAACAATTTGTGTCCTCAGTTCCCAAACGTTTATTGAATGTTGCTAAAAGAAAAGGTTATATAACACGGTGGTAAACATGACCCTGTCCCAGCTTTTTTGGAACCTGTTGTAGCCATAAAATTCTAAGTTGATGATTATTTGTTAAAAAACAATACAGTTTATCAATTTGAACATTAAATATCTTGTCTTTGTAGTGTATTCAATTGAATATAAGTTGAACTTGATTTTCAAATCATTGTATTCTGTTTTTATTTATCTTTAACACAACCTCCCAACTTCATTGGAATCCATCCATCCATTTTCTGAGCAGCTTCTCCTCACTCGGGTCGCGGGCGTGCTGGAGCCTATCCCAGCTGTCATCGGGCATGAGGCGGGGTTCACCCTAACTGGTTGCCAGCCAATCGCAGGGCACATACAAACAAACAACCAGTCACACTCACATTCACACCTACAGGCAATTTAGAGTCGTCAATTAACCTAGCATGCATGTTTTTGGGATGTGGGAGGAAACCGGAGTGCCCGGAGAAAACCCACGCAGGCACGGGGAGAACATTCAATCTCCGCACAGGTGGGGCCGAGGATTGAACCCCAAGTCCTCAGAACTGTGAGGCAGACGCTCTAGTGAGTGTAAAGAATTAACATTGGTGCCAAAGTACTTTAAAGGGACGAGTTAATGATCTGAACATGACTCATAAATGATGTCTGCAGAAAAAAAAAGCCCTCCAAAATAGATTCAGTAGTAATTTTAGAATCCTTTACTGATGAAATGTTTGATTTTCAGCCAGATGTTGGCCCGCCCACATTTTGGACATGTCAACCTGTCAGAGCCTGACACGTAACAAGCAGGAGCCAATGACATTTCCTCATTAAAATTGTTTTCCATGGTGTAATTTTTGCCCATATTGAAAGTCTGGGACAATAATGATAATAAGAAGACAATAATGAGCGAAAATAGTGATAGTGATAGTAAAAAATGTTTGGAAAATTTGTTGTTTAAAAAAATGAAATGCCTCCTTGAGGAAAGAAGACAGCCACGTCATCCCATGTCAAGTAATGCTTGCTGATTTATTTACTCATACGTCAGCTCAATTTTGAGTTGAACTAATGTACGTGTGCGTATGTATAGATCAAATTTATGTATTGATCACAAAGGCGTTTCTGTGGACGGCATTTTGTGACAGACGTGGACTTTGGCTGGCTGTCATAACATCGGATGACCCATGACGAGGGTCTAAATACATAAAACAAACTTGTTTGTGAAATTTGGACCATTAAGACCCCTACTTCCTTTGAGCAATAGACATTTTTCCAATGTTTTAGGGATTATCAAATAAATGAATGAGTGATTGATATAAGACTGTAAAGAAGCTTGGATTTTTGGTGGTAAACTTTACAAAAATCTATATTTGTGTATTTTATCGAACACGTTCATCATCGTGTTGTCTTTTCTAAAAACCTCCCGTGAAGGGAGAACATTGAAGAACATTCCCTCAAGTCTTGTCTGACACTGATAAAGCTGCGTCTCAATCTGTCTGAGGAATTTTTCGGCTACCTCTTTGGGATTCATCAGTCAACAGTCTCAAGAATCTTTCGCCGTTGGACACAAGTCACGGCAAGCAGGCTTCATCCTCTAATACTGTGGCCGTAAAGAGAAGATTTAAGATGCAGCTTCCCATTGTGTTTTCGGGCATGCCTTCCTCTCAACTCTGAGATCCTCCCGGATGACCGAGCTTCTCACCCTATCTCTAAGGGAGAGCCCGGACACACTGCGGAGGAAAGTTATTTCGGCCGCTTGTATCCGGGATCTCGTTCTTTCGGTCACGACCCACAGCTCGTGACCATAGGTGAGGGTAGGAACGAAGATCGACCGGTAAATTGAGAGCTTCGCCTTTCGGCTTAGCTCCTTCTTCATCACAACGGATCGATAAGAAGTCCGCATCACTGCAGACGCTGCACCGATCCGCCTGTCGATCTCCCGTTCCATTCTTCCCTCACTCGTGAACAAGACCCCAAGATACTTGAACTCCTCCATTGGGGCAGGATCTCATCCCCGACCTAGAGAGGGCATGCCACCCTTTTCCGACTGAGGACCATGGTCTCAGATTTGGAGGTGCTGATTCTCATCCCAGCCGCTTCACACTCGGCTGCGAACTGCTCCAATGAGAGTTGGAGGTCACGGCTTGATGAAGCCAACAGAACCACATCATCAGCAAAAAGCAGAGATGCAATACTGAGGCCACCAAACCGGACCCCCCATACGCCTCGGCTGCGCCTAGAAATTCTGTCCATAAAAGTTATGAACAGAATCGGCGACAAAGGGCAGCCTTGGCGGAGTCCAACCCTAATTAATATTCTTATCAATACAGTAAAATGTTGCGATGATTCAATTGATCGACAGATTAATGCCTATGATGCCTTTCACATTGTTTTGTAGTGCTGGCACATCCTGTTCTCCACCATGCCTGCGTGGGTTTTCTCCGGGCACTCCGGTTTCCTCCCACATCCCAAACACATGCATGGTAGGTTAATTGAGGACTCTAAATTGCCCATAGGTGTTGAAGAGAATATAGAATACTTTATATTCTAATATGTAATTCTAACTAGTTTGGAAGAGAATGTGTATTGGAGTATAGGAGTATACTGCAGGAAGGCCCCCAGCGGGGGGTATGTGGCCCTCATCAGGGGGTATTTGGAGACAGATGGCAAAGAAGAAAGGAACTGCGGGGAGGCACTATAAACATTGAATGCAGGAGACATCGGCAGGCGACGTCTGGACCCAGATCAAATAGTCATCATTTGGCCGAACAACGATGACGTCAGATTACGGACCAATCGGACGACAGCGATTCCACACCGGCCTGTTTGAAACATTGTATAAGTCTGGGGGAGAGTCAGATAGTTTTGTTCTACTACTGTATCTGCTAAGAATAAGTTAGGGTAGTTACGAACCCAGAGCTCTGCAAAATGTATAGACTCCTCTGTCAGGAATAAATTGGTTGTTTTTTATACATTAAAAAAACGAACACGCTTGGAACCACGGAAGTTAGGAGATTTTAAAACACAGGTTCCTTCAAATGGTGACCGCGACGTGATCCTGAAGGAACAATAGATAAAAAGACAGAGGAGCGGACAGGAATTCAGTTGGACTGCAAATCTCCCCGGTGCACCGAAATAAAAAAGGTGAGCGGAAGCCTGTTTGAGTATATCATGAATTCTGCGCATTGGAAATTACGAAATTTGGGAGACTTGTGGTACAGTTGTTTTGTTGTCTATAGTTAATAAGACGTTGTGTTGTTAAAATTGCATAATTGCAAAATTGCAGTCAGGGTAACGGAGGACCTGACGTCAGGGTAACGGAGGACCTGACGTCAGGGTAACAAGGGACCTGACAGACCAGGATCAGAGAAAATCCTGGAAGTAGGGTAACAAGGTACCTACTTGTCCCATCGTAGACTGACTTGAAATCGGACGCGGTTTCAAATTGTAACGTTTCGGTAGACGTTGGGGATTTTGGGACTCCCAAAAACCGATTTAGAATAAGATGAGTGTGCCACCAAAACTCGGGGTTGTGAATTGGACAGTTGAGTGTCGAGGTAATGAATGTGATATGTGTCGGATTTGTGGATTGAAAGAGAAAGGCAGAACAAGAAACCAACAGGATTAAGAAGTGTGTGGAAAAGAAAAAGGAATGCAAGTTGTTTCACGTAACAGAGAGGTTATTCTGAAAGGAAAAAGATGAAGGAAAAGTTGGATGCTGCAGGGTGGCGAGAGAATTGAAGGTTGAATAAGAAAAAAGAAGAGTGAAAAATTGAGAAGAAAACTTATGAGATTTGTCTGGTGTGCCCTGCCATGGCAGCTGTTACAGCTGTTCAGAAAAAAAAAGAGCGACAAATTCCCCCGCTAAATACAATTTACGGACCTTTCCGAAAACGGCCCCAGTAACGTCACCGCATTCAAAGAGGTGGGTAAATATACAAATTGTCTTTAAAAAATGTTGAGTTTTTACAGAAGCGGCTTCCCGGACTGGCTGCTGTTGGTGTAATTTGGATCCAGGGGCTGAAACGTTTGACGGACGGCATGAGCCTGGCGTGTGGTGACATCGTGAGACTGATACGCGCCTGTTGCATTTCGGTTCACCAATCGGATGATATTTTGACACGGTCGGGTCTGAATAATGTCGAACCTGAAATTTTATTTGCCCCTTTTGCTCCTATAGTGTTTGCAGTCATCCGCGACATGTTCCCGTCCTCTTCCCCAACGGTGCCGAAGCTTCTGGACGTCAAACCTCTCATGGATCCCAGTTCTCACTTCGAAAATTATATAACTATTTGGACAGATGAGACCGGGTCACATCCCTCCCGTTTAAGGGAGGCAAATGTTATTTATTGAATAGCTTTACTTGACACCTTGCCGGTGGAAGTTAGGACTGAACTTATTAAAGACTCTGACCTTATGGAAGAGGAAGATAGTTATTTTAATCGTCATGTGTCACACCATTTGAAACTTTTTGTCGACAGAAAACACAAATCATCAGATGAGGTAAAGGATATGCAGGAACAACTTTTGAAGTTGCAATTAGCCCAATCCCGTAAATTGGCCACTGACAACAAACAAGAAGAAAAAAAGGACAGAAAAATGGAAGCAGAGAAACAGATGTGGATGGCGCAGGGGTCCAAGAGGAGACGAGGCGAAAGTCGTGACAGGGGATTCACCAAAGGGGGCAGGGGAAGCCCTTGCCGACCTCCAACGGACCAAGCGTGCTTCAATTGAGTGGAACCCGGAGAGGCCACACCTCAAAGAGGAGGCTACAAAGCTTCACGAGGGAGAGTTGGGCGCGGCCCGGCAACAGCGTCCGCAGCAGGCTCCACAGCAACAAGAGCCATCTCGCCAGTACTACTGCGATGAGGACTGGTCCGAATGCCCAATGAGCCTGGAGCCAGGGGACGGAGGAAAGACGGAGCCTCTGAACCCGGCTAAGGGAAGACAACCACCTGAATGAGCTGTGCATGGGTGCCCATGAATCTGCCGATTACGACACCATTAAAGACTGAAATTGCTGGACAGACACATAAACATCAGTTTGTCCTCATGAAAAAAGGGCTCCAGTGAACCTGATGGGCAGAGATCTGCTTATCAAGACCAGGGCTACCATCCTTTGTAGCCCGGATGGACTGACGATACGGTTCCCCGATGGGACCATGATGAACTGTGGACAGAAGTTGTCCTCCGGATGGAACATGATACAACATGAACTTCCGGAAGCAACTGCTGACATATATTGCGCCCGACTAAAACCTGAAACAAAGGAGGGAGGCGGAGTTTACTCGGCCTTCCTGCGGTGGAAGCCCTGAATCGACTCTCTTGCCCCCTATCGTCCTCCAAGTGACCCACTCCATCTCACACGGTTTTATGATAAAAATGAGGATTTTGTTTATAGGGAAGCTTTTGAGTCGATACAGGAAGGAAATTGGAGGCTCAATAGTACAGGAATTTACATAGGGAAACACGGTGTGGTGGCTGCGTCCACCTTGGCACCAGAGCAGAGTGAGTGGTTTATGATAAACTTGACATCTTTTCCACACATCACTTGCACTAGCATTAGGTCATAAAGCCAGAGAACTGGGACCCATGGTGAGAAAATGCCATTTGGCAAATGATTGGCAACAAGATCAAATACCCAATGTTTTGTACTCTCCTAGTACTGAATGTTTTTGTATTCAAGGTACCATGGTGGACGGAGGGGTGTTGAAGCATGTGACTTTAGCGCGATTCCATGGCAGAGAACTCTCGGACCATGAGGACGCCGCACAGCTGTTGAGCTCGCTGCCGGACTCACTGTGGTCCGAGGGGTCTGTGTACATCCGTGACTCCGGTAACATTCGAGGTAAACCCAACTGCTTTTGTTAACGTGCCGTAGTATCTTTGTAAGCAAGAGGCCATAGAAGATATCACTGAAACCCAAATTCTGAAATCCCAACGCTTTGGTCCATAAATGATGTTATGAAACCCTCCGCTCAAGCTGCGGAACTGCTGGCCATGTGCAGGGCACTAGAGTTATCTGAAGGTCAGTGTGTTACGATTTATTCTGATTCGGCGTATGTGGTAGGATGTTTGTTTGTTGATCTGGCTGCATGGAGGCGACAGGGTTTTGTTACGACCACTGGTGACCCAGTGGCCCACGCAGAGCTGATTCAACGACTGAGTGAGGCTATTGATAGGCCGGTGGAGGTGGCTGTGGTCAAGTGTCCAGGACAGGCGAAAGCGGGCACTCTGGTAGCCCGGGGGAATGGCGCAGCGGATGCGGCGGTGAAAGAAATAGCAGGCTATCGAAAGGATGATGAAGGAGGAGGCGCCAAAGGAAGACAAGCGTAAGTGGCAAGAGACAGGTGCTGAGTATGATGACAAGGAGAAGCTGTGGTTTGTATGATGACAAGGAGAACCTAGGAGACTGATGTTACCTACGGGAAAGTTATGTGTCAATGCTGAACAAGCTGCGCTTTTGGTGGCACCCTGATCTTCTGTGTAAGGTAAAAGATTTTTGTGATATATGTCAAGATTTCAGTGTTTGCCCTACAACGAAGAGGGAATTGACACACTGAGATGGGCCAAGGCCCGAATTTATGTGGTGGTAATGGACCGAACCGACAATGGTGGTCCCAGTCCAAAGCATAAGGTACTTATTAATAATTGTCGGCACTTTTTCCGGATGGCCCAAAGGCTATCCTTGTGCAAAAGAAAACGTGCCGTCTGTCGACAAAGCGCTGGTTAACCATTATATTTCGACGTATGAGTTTCCACTAGTCATCAGATCGGACAAGTGATTCTACTTGTCCCAAACATGTCCTGCGCAGGCCTCTATTGTAAAAAAAAAACGTGGACTAAGTGTGAATGGTATAAATATTCGGTGCGATACGTTTTATAAATTGTGTACACAATATAAAGTAAACCTTAGAACTTTGATGAATGAAATTATATGACTATATATGTAAAAAGTTATAAAGTGCTTCAAAGGGTACCCATTATATTTATTAACTAAATAAATAAGGCATACATATTGTATGTATAAATAGGTATGCATATGATATTCTGGAAGATAAATTAAATAATAGATAAATTTAGGCGTGTACCCGGCGGATGGGATCAAGCCAGAGTAGCATCGTGACTTTCTTTTCCCGGGTCAGCAGAGCGGACCAGAGCGGCTCTGCGTGCCTGGGATAAAAGCCTGAAAACAGTACGGGAGGTTTTTGGTGTAAGAAAACGCTTCGGAGTTTGAATAAATGACGTCCAAGTTGCTATCTGAGCTGGTGAATGGGATTTGATATATTGCTTAGAGAGTGGCGGCACGGTGTACGACTGGTTAGAGGGTCAGCCTCACAGTTCTGAGGACTGAGGTTCAATCAGCGGCCCCGCCTGTGTGGAGTTTGCATGTTCTCCCAGTGCCTGCGTGGCTTTTCTCCGGTTTCCTCCCACATCTCAATAACATGCATGGTAGATTAATTGGAGACTCTACATTGCACGTAAGTGTGAATGTGAGTGCGAATGGTTGTTTGTTTGTAGGTGTCCTATTGGCTAGCAACCAGTTCAGGGTGTACCCCGCCTCCTGCCCGATGACAGCTGGGATAGGCTCCAGCACGCCCGCGACCCTAGTGAGGAGAAGCGGCTCAGAAAATGGATGAGTGCTTAAAAGAGCACTTGAAGTGAGGGTGCACCAAATGGTTTATGACAGGACACAGGCGTCCTCAGCTGGGGGATGGGGGCAGCTTTATGACAGGCGTGTGTGAGTTTTACGAGTTTATGGTATTGCAAAGGCCAAGGAGATTTACAATAGGATCGTTTAATTAATGATATGGATAGAAGCCTGGTCTGTAGTAGTTTAGGTGTTATGGTTCAACCAATAAGTGTGCTGTGTTCAGTTTTGTCTGTGTGGTGTATGTGAGAGGACATTCACTCCTGGGTCCAGGTTAATGTTATTGTCTGTGAAGTCTCGCTTGTCATGTCATGTTAATTGTTTATGTTTTGTGTTTGTGTCGTCTTAATTAAAAGCAGAAATGGAGCACTACTGAGCTGGCTGACAGGAGTAGTGAAGGATGTGATCACGTGAAAGAGACTATAGACCTTTAGTTACCAAGGACCGTGTGACTGACTAGAGAATACGGTCTACAGACTGTTGAATGACTGATTTGTTGAAATAACATTATTTTACAGGACACCCAGGAGGATGGAGCTTGATAGTGTTATTGTTGTATTGCAGGATGTTGGTGTGCTGACTTAACGCTGATTTTATGTGATTCTTGGTTCAATAACATTTACACTTTTGTGAGACAAATTAACAATTGGTTGGGGAATAATATCAATGTTGGGTGACAACTGCCGACTTGTCCCTTCTCTGGAGTATGTATACAGGAATTATGTAGTCAATTGGCACGGGTATCGTTTGCAGAGTAGTGATTAATTTAATGTTTGCAGGTCTGGTCAGGGGCCTCTCCGACGGAAGGAGACGACCTGCTGATTTGTGTATGGGGTTGTGTGTGGATACTGTGTTTTGGTGTTAAATTAGTCATTTAACATAGGGGGAAATATGTACATCCTGTATGTCTGGTCAAAGGTTATAATAATGACTCTGGTGATCTCCCTGATTATAGTTACAGGAATCTATTTTGGAATGCCTTCAATACAAGGAGAACGAGTAACAAAGAGGGCCGTAAAGCCAACAGGGGCCCTAGAATTACACATTGGGGGAAAAGACGGTATACCAATTTGAATTGTGTAAGGTGGTAAATTGTCCACGCTGGGGCGACCCGGCGGGATACGATATTTACTTGTGCGCTTTGAGTACAGGACATGCGGGAGCTGGCCGGTATCCGGTGAACCGTAGGTTCAAAGCGAACCAGCAGGTAGATTTGTGTTACAGTTGCAAGCAGGTGATTACCCACTCGAAACCGGGATACTGGGAGCCGACGAAGAATAGAAATTGGCGGTGGAAGGACAGGATCAAATTGGAAAGGGGTAGTATGCACTCGGTTACCCCGGGGGACAGACATCCCGTACTGTTGACCTTGGGTATAGATCTCTCGGGGGCCGATCCCGTAGGACAGATTATTATTAATTGGCTACGTCCGACACAAAGTTCATCTTGTCCGATAATGAGAAAATTTGCGAAAGTACCAGTATAAAAAAAAATGCAGATCCAGTGGTTTTTCGAACCTCCAAAGTTACGAGATATGACCTGAATAATGAATTAATCTAGGTAATTATTGGTTTAAGGAAATTACTATGGAAGGTAGGGACGCAGTCAAAATCTATCAAAAAGACTGTCTTGTTTGTGCTACGATGAATAACCTCAATTGGATTGTAAACCCTGTGGTCCAGGAGAATTATACTGCTGCAACTAAGTTCAAATTGACCTGTGCCTACCAGCTGATGACTAATGACAACCTGGAGGGTGAGTGCCAGCACTGGGATCAGGTTTATCCTCTGACAAAGGTGAAAGTTGCTCCCCTCTATGATGTCAATATGGTCCCTTCCCTTCCCTGTATCACACGAAATAAGAGTAAGGTAACTTTGGGCCCAAATAACAAACTTTCCCGATCAATGGGCCACCTAGATCCACAGTTTTGTAATTTCACGCTTTTCATTGAATATTATGATGCGGCCCGATTAAGTAAGTTGAGGTCTGATTTGTGGTGGATGTGTGGAGGTGGTTTGTTGTGGGACTTCCTACCCGGGGAATGGACAGGCACTTGTGCGTTGGTCTCTATGATAGCTCCCACAGTGATTAAGCCCCTCTCTGAGCAGGAGCTCACTCAAATGGCGGATTTCACATGGGAGCATGACTGGTGTGGGGCAGCTTGAACCGTTTCCGCCGTATGGTCAGTGGCTTTAATGTGGGCGGAAATGCTTGGGAAGAAGGTGAAGACCCCACCTACCTGGATGCCATTGGAATTCCCAGAGGTGTCCCGGATGAGTATAAAGCTCGCTGCCAAATTTCCGCAGGACTTGAGTGTATTTTTTTATATGGGTAACTCCGAATAAAAATGTTGATTTCATAAATTACCACCATTACCAAATTCAAAGATTGGTGAATTTCACCTCCCAACTAGCGGAGGGCATCCATGAGCAACTATCAGCTACATCTCTCATGGCATTCCAAAATAGGTGGGTCCTGGATAGTATGTTAGCGGAATAAGGGGGTGCCTGCTCTCGAATTAAAGGACATTGCTGTACAATTATCCCCAATAACACGGCGCCGAACGGAAAGATCACAAGAGCCATGAAAGGTTTGCAAGCCATGTCTGTTAAACTTAAATCAATGTCTGGAGTGGAGGACAACCCCTTCTATAGCCTGCTTAATAGGATGTTTGGTAAATGGAGAGGTCTCATACTGCCGTTGGCAACAACAACCATAATTGTCATGGCTGTGCTTGCTATTTGTGGATGTTGTATTATCCCTTGTCTCAGGAACCTGGTTCTCAGAATTGTCCTCAAGACCTTTGTGGGTAAGGACCCCTACGGCCAATATCAGCTGCTGTGCCTGGACGAGGACAGCGTGGCCATGGAATCGCTCGCTCCATTGAACGATACCGGTATATCCTCTGAATTGTTTAGTTTTGATGTGCTTAGAATAGAATAATAAGTATTGTAGTGAAATAGTTAGTAGGTATAGGGGTTGTTGATCTTCTGATTATCAGAAGATCAACTTGGGGGATTGATGAGAATATAGAATACTTTATATTCTAATATGTAATTCTAACTAGTTTGGAAGAGAATGTGTATTGGAGTATAGGAGTATACTGCAGGAAGGCCCCCAGCGGGGGGTATGTGGCCCTCATCAGGGGGTATTTGGAGACAGATGGCAAAGAAGAAAGGAACTGCGGGGAGGCACTATAAACATTGAATGCAAGAGACATCGGCAGGCGACGTCTGGACCCAGATCAAATAGTCATCATTTGGCCGAACAACGATGACGTCAGATTACGGACCAATCGGACGACAGCGATTCCACACCGGCCTGTTTGAAACATTGTATAAGTCTGGGGGAGAGTCAGATAGTTTTGTTCTACTACTGTATCTGCTAAGAATAAGTTAGGGTAGTTACGAACCCAGAGCTCTGCAAAATGTATAGACTCCTCTGTCAGGAATAAATTGGTTGCTTTTTATACATTGTTGTGAACGACGTTCTTTCACGAAAACGAACACGCTTGGAACCACGGAAGTTAGGAGATTTTAAAACACAGGTTCCTTCAGTGTGAATGTGAGTACGCATGGTTGTTTGTTTATATGTGCCCTGCGATTGGCTGGAGAGCGGTTCAGGGTGTACCCCGCCTCCTACCCGATGATAGCTGAGATAGGCTCCCGTGAGGATAAGCGGCTCAGATAATGGATGGATGGACTTGCGAACAGAAACAAAAGTGCACAGAGATGTCGTCACAAGTTTTTATTCCAAAATAACAATTTCTCCACAGTTGAAGTTTTCGGGCGGCTCCTCTTCATGCTCACCATATCTCCGGCTTTGGAAAATATGCGTTCACATGACGACGCTGGTAGACACAAGTATTTTAGAGCCTCTTTCCACAAGTGTGGGTCCAGTTTCTTTCGATTAGCCCAGTATTTGAAAGGGTCCTCTGCCCGTGACAGATGCGGCTCTTTCAGATCCCGATGTCAAATCAAATGACAGCAACCAATCCGGTTCGAGCTGTCGAGACGCGTGGTGACGTTGGAAGCGTCAACCTCCAACGGTCACGTGACATTTGGGGGACAACACAAGCTCGGAAGCACCATTTCGACGCAGTGTCATTCACCAAGTCTGGCACAAGCTTCGAAGGTTATACGTCATTTCAACATCACTAATATATAAATATACCATAAACTGAGTTTGAAATGATCGCAACAAACTATCAAATCCAAGCTCTTGCGTCTGCGCATGCGCTTCCCTCGTTGCCAGCAACTTCCGCTCCAGGTCGACTTTCGTGCAATTTTGTTCGAGGAACCGAATTCCCGCCACTAATGAATTCTTCCCGAATTAGTTGCGAACGGATTGAAACCTCGACACAGCGTCCTTCGCTACTTTCAAGAAGTAACACATTATTTCAATCTTCGTGTGAGGATAAACTCGTCTTGGTGGTGCACGTTGAAGCTTCTCGGCCCAGTTAGCTTAGCTTAGCTCGCTCGCCGCTAACAAAGAGACGCGTTTGTCAGCAACACATCGCACATTAGAGATCGCCCGTGAAGGTGTTGTGATTATCGTGTGAAAAATGTGTGCAAGAACGACAGCAAAGTGCGAGAAGGAACTTTCTGGAACGAAAGAGGAGGACGAGCCACAACGTCAACTTGTGGACGCTGCTCGCATGCAGCCTCGTGTTGTGTTACACAGAGCAGGTTTGGACTCTTCCTACTCTCACTTGTTTAGTTTCTAGCTACCTTTTGTCGTGAGAAAAATATTCCTGTGCTCATATTTGAATGGAATCTTCATATCTATATGCCATAGTGACGCCCAAATGAAGCCTCACGAAGCGTTGACGAGGTGGGGTGTGCCTGGACTAGTCGCCAGCCAATCGCAGGGCGCATATAGACAAACGCCCATTCGCAGACTCACATTCACACCCAAGGACAATTTGGAGAATGCATTTGACCTTAAGTGGTGTGAAAAGTGTTTGCCCCCTTCCTGATTTTTTTTCCTTTTTTTAGCAAGGTTTGTCGCACTTAAATGTTTCCCATCACTAAACAATTTTAAATATTAGTCAAAGACAATATAAGTAAACACAAAGTGCAGTTTTTAAATCTAGTTTTTTATTATTAGGGGAGGAAAAAATCCCAACCTCCACGGCCCTGTGTGGAAACAGCCATTGCCCCCTAAACTGAAGAACTGCTTCATGGCAGTGTGGTGTGGTACGTGGGCTCCTCTTGTGGTATGTGAAAGAATCACCACTTAAGTAAAGTTTGAGTTACCTTTTTTTTTTTTTTTACTACAGTACATTTGCATTTAATCTTTAAGAATTGCTTTTTTAAAAAAAAATTATTCATCTAAAAATTTTTTCAGTTAAAATTCATATTTTGATTGTTAATGTTCTGTAATACAGACATGCCATTTACAACAAAGTGTAAACCCTAACTATTCAAAAAAAATGTTTTATTGAGTACTTACTCTGAACGTGGAGCTACAATTTGGAACTCCAGCAGGATAAGGATTTATATAGACAGGAGTAGACTTGTAGTCAAACCCTCCATGTTTGAACCAATCAGAAGGTCGGAGCGTGTCTGTGACAACAGCTAGCGGCGAGTTAGCAGCTGCACAGACGTGCTTTCAAAATGCACTCGGCTATTTGCTGGTGTGTGGTGTGCCATTCAGAGGTGGACTTGCTAGTGTGTTTTGGATAATTTTCCTGCTGCAGAAGCCAAGTTCATTTCAGCTTGAGGTCACAAACATTTTCATTCAGGATTTTTTGGGAGACAGCCGAATTATTGGTTCCATTTATTGCAGCAAGTATTTCAGGTCCCGAAGGAGCAAAACAGCCCCAGATCGTCACACTACCACCACCGTATTTTACTTTTGGTATGAGGTTCTTTTTCTGAAATTCTGAGCTCTTTGGGTAATTTTGGTTGGCTGGCTACTCCTGGGAAGGTTCACCACTGTCCAAATGTTTTCACCATTTGTGGATAATGCCCATAAATGAGAAATAAATACGACGATTTGATTTAATGGGATTGTAAAATAATAATAATATAATTTTACAAGGGATTATAAAATATGTATCTAAAATTAATTATGGTTTAGGTCTATCTATTATTACATAAGTATATATACAGAATGCAAGGGATGAAATCACATACAATGTGTCGAAATGAATGTCTATTTCTACAGGTATGTGTCTACAGACTATTTGCTGTACCAGTAGTGAATTGGCCCAGACTAAGACTAATAATAAAATGTTAATCACATCTAAAAAGAGAAGAAACACTTATTAGGTCATTAACAAAAAAGTTTTAGTCCTTTATTTGTACAGAAAATAAGTAATGAGTATGACTTAAAGTACTTACTGTTTTTTTTTTTATTGTCTGAGTAAGCGCAAGAAAAGAGGTGCACTTGTTTATATTCCGGCTGCTCCCATTTCCAAACACGGCAACTGTTTCCCTCACCCGCCTCATAGAGCTGCGCTGTAAAAAACAGTGAAAACAGCTAACGCACCTAGCTTGCTAACCAATGATGAGACATTTCTTGCAGGTGGGCTGGCGCTATTTCAGTGTGGCACAAACGCGCGGATTAGCTAAACGGAACAAATGTCCATCCAGTGATTCCATTCAGTATGTTCACGCAAATGATTTGTTCGTTTGAACGAGTCATTGTTGAACGACACAACACTGAGACACTCGGGGAGTGGGAGACAAATTCAAACGTGCAGTAAGTTGAACACAAACGAGTTACTAATGTTTTAACTTAACTTCTAGTTTCAGCCATTATCTTTGAGCTCTTCATTTGGCATTTTGTTGACAAAAGTTGACAAAACCTCTCTGGTAGGGAAGGAGCCCGAGCTTGGGCTCTGGTACCAGTCCTCTCGAGAGGGGTTGGACTCGCTTCCACTCTGGAGTTGCCCACGGTGAGAGGCGCAGAGCAGGTGTGGGTATAATTATTGCTCCCCGGCTCGGCGCCTGTACGTTGGGGTTCACCCCGGTGGACGAGAGGGTAGCCTCCCTCCGCCTTCGGGTGGGGGGACGGGTCCTGACTGTTGTTTGTGCCTATGCACCAAACACCAGTTCAGAGTACCCACCCTTTTTGGAGTCCTTGGAGGGGGTGCTGGAGAGCGCTCCCACTGGGGACTCCATCGTTCTGCTGGGGGACTTCAATGTTCACGTGGGCAATGACAGTGAGACCTGGAAGGGCGTGATTGGGAAGAACGGCCCCCCGGATCAGAACCCAAGCGGTGTTCTGTTATTGGACTTCTGTGCTCGTCACGGATTGTCCATAACGAACACCATGTTCAAGCATAAGGGTGTCCACACGTGCACTTGGCACCAGGACACCCTAGGTCGCAGTTCGATGATCGACTTTGTGGTCGTGTCATCGGACTTGCGGCCGCATGTCTTGGACACTCGGGTAAAGAGAGGGGCGGAGCTGTCAACTGATCACCATCTGGTGGTGAGTTGGCTCCGATGGTGAGGGACGATGCCGGTCCGACGTGGCAGGTCCAAACGTATTGTGAGGGTCTGCTGGGAACGTCTGGCGGAATCCCCTGTCAGAAGGAGTTTCAACTCCCACCTCCGACAGAACTTTGCTCATGTTCTGGGGGAGGCGGGGGACATCGAGTCCGAGTGGACCATGTTCCGCGCCTCCATTGCTGAGGCGGCCCGACCGGAGTTGTGGCCGCAAGGTGGTCGGTGCCTGTCGTGGCGGCAATCCCCGAACCCGATGGTGGACACCAATGGTGAGGGATGCCGTCAAGCTGAAGAAGGAGTCCTATCGGGCCTTTTTGGCCTGTGGGACTCCTGAGGCAGCTGATGGCTACCGGCTGGCCAAGCGGAATGCAGCTTTGGTGGTCGCTGAAGCAAAAACTTGGGCATGGGAGGAGTTCGGTGAGGCCATAGAGAAAGATTTCCGGACGGCTTCGAGGAAATTCTGGTCCACCATCAGACGTCTCAGGAGGGGAAAGCAGTGCACCATCAACACTGTGTATAGTGGGGATGAGGCGCTGCTGACCTCGACTCGGGACGTTGTGAGCCGGTGGGGAGAATACTTCGAAGACCTCCTCAATTCCACCGACATGCCTTCCCATGAGGGAGCAGAGTCTGGGTTCTCTGAGGTGGGCTCTCCTATCTCTGGGGTTGAGGTCACCGAGGTGGTTAAAAAGCTCCTCGGTGGCAGGGCCCCGGGGGTAGATGAGATTCGCCCGGAGTTCCTCAAGGCTCTGGATGTTGTAGGGCTGTCCTGGTTGACACGCCTCTGCAACATCGCATGGACATTGGGGACAGTGCCTCTGGATTGGCAGACTGGGGTGGTGATCCCCCTTTTTAAGAAGGGGGACCGGAGGGTGTGTTCCAACTACAGAGGGATCACACTCCTCAGCCTCCCTGGTAAGGTCTATTCAGGGGTGCTGGAGAGGAGGGTCCATCGGGAAGTTGAATCCCAGATTCAGGAGGAGCAGTGTGGTTTTCGTCCTGGCCGTGGAACAGTGGACCACCTCTAAACCTTTGGCAGGGTCATCGAGGGTGCATTGGAGTTCAGTCTACATGTGTTTTGTGGACTTGGAGAAGGCGTTCCACCGTGTCCCTCGGGTGGTCCTGTGCTTCGGGAGTATGGGGTACCGAACCCCCTGATACGGGCTGTTCGGTCCCTGTACGACCAGAGTCAGAGTTTGGTCCGCATATCCGGCAGTAAGTCGGACTCATTTCCGGTGAGTATTGGACTCCGTCCGCCAAGGCTGCCCTTTTGTCACCGATTCTGTTCATAACTTTTATGGACAGAATTTCTAGGCGCAGCCGAGGCGTTGAGGGGGTCCGGTTTGGTGGCCTCAGTATTGCATCTCTGCTTTTTGCAGATGATGTGGTTCTGTTGGCTTCATCAAGCCGTGACCTCCAACTCTCATTGGAGCAGTTCGCAGCCGAGTGTGAAGCGGCTGGGATGAGAATCAGCACCTCCAAATCTGAGACCTTGGTCCTCAGTCGGAAAAGGGTGGTGTGCCCTCTCCGGGTCGGGGATGAGATCCTGCCCCAAGTGGAGGAGTTCAAGTATCTTGGGGTCTTGTTCACGAGTGAGGGAAGAATGGAACGGGAGATCGACAGGCGGATCGGTGCAGCGTCTGCAGTGATGCGGACTTTGTATCGATCCGTTGTGGTAAAGAAGGAGCTAAGCCGAAAGGCGAAGCTCTCGATTTACCGGATCAATCTATGTTCCTACCCTCACCCACAGCTCGTGACCGAAAGAATGAGATCCCGGATACTAGCGGCCGAAATGAGTTTCCTCCGCAGGGTATCCGGGCTCTACCTTAGAGATAGGGTGAGAAGCTCGGTTATCTGGGAGGATCTCAGAGTAGAGCCGTTGCTCCTTCACATTGAGAGGAGCCAGATGAGGTGGCTGGGGCATCTGATTTGGATGCCTCCCGGACGCCTCCCCGGTGAGGTGTTCCGGGCACGTCCCACCGGGAGGAGACTCCAGGGACAACCCAGGACACGCTGGAGAGACTACGTCTATCGGCTGGCCTGGGAACGCCTCGGGATCCCCCCGGAAGAGATGGATGAAGTGGCTGGGGAAAGGGAAGTCTGGGCGTCCCTGCTAAAGCTACTGCCCCCGCGACCCGACCTCGGATAAGCGGTAGAAGATGGATGGATGGATGGAAGTTGACAAAACAATAAATAGGTTGCGAATGTAATGAAATGTGCCACCGTCTAGGGATTCTTGCATTAATTTTGATGTGACATGAAAACTAGCTATGGTGGGTTTTCATTGACTATTTAGGCTTACCAAAATTGCATTGATGACTCCAGTTCGTCGTGACTTGTGAAAGTAGTTTCTCTGTGCACTTAAACCAAGCAAAAGCTTAGGAATACAAAATATTAAGTCTCGGAGGGCAAAATCTCTTGATAATTTAAATAAATACTAAGAAGTAAAAATGCTAAGTTTAAACTGAAATTAGTTTCATATATTTTTATTTTGTTTGAAATTGCCTCACTGAAAATATTTGCAGAAATTAAAACGTTTTTTGCCCAATGTAAATTCAAGAAATAAAAGTTGATTCTTATCAAAAAACAAAAAAACTAAACAAATGGTTGGTCATTCTTACGTGAAATGGCTTATTTTTTTGTGTATTCATAATTGCTCTTTTAACTCAGCAAAAATTAATATTTATATTCCATTATTTTACTACAATATTCGTCGGATACTAGCATACTAAACTGATAGCTACAGCCCTAATATTTTCAGAGGTGTCCGTAGACATAAATAGGAATGTGCTCATAACTTCTGGTGAAGATCGGCCGACATTTTTGGACATAAAGCAACGTAACGCATGCCATATGTGGCAGGAAGTGGCTATATCTTCTTGCCTCCAGGAAGCATTTCAACGGTCGAACGGTTCCAACATGTTTAACAATCGCTACACCACCACCAATACCAGCACCAATATCACAACTACGACTACCACTACGACTTCTATCACCACCGTCACTACGATTACAACAACTAATATTTCAATTGCTACTATCATGACGACTACTAATATCACTGCTACTACGACAACCACCACTACGACTACTACTACTACAGTAAATTGATCGAGCAATGTTACTGCACTGCGCACATTTTGTTTTTGCACATCAGGTTAGCAGTCCTCCATCATCAACCAGAATAGGGTAACACCCCTAGAATTATTATTCAAATGTGTTTTGCTGTCGAGGCTGCTGCAGCAACCCACTCCAAGTAAAACCACATGAATTTCATTGAAGTATCGTGTTTTCGTTGACTTGGAAAACTATTCAGCTCACTCGCTTAAAATATCACAAAACCTGATATTTCTTCGAATGTGTGATTCTGTCAGGAAAACTGTCACTACATTATGGTATGTGAGAACAGCGACTATAGTGCCAAGACATCGTATTGAATAAATTAAACATCAAAACTGAAACAAAAAGTAACAAGTTGTCAATATTTTGAGAGAGGAGCTGATTGAAAACAAAATACAAGCAAATAAAAACAAAGAAAACTGTACAATGTCATATAGTTACATATTTACAAAATCTGACATTCAGAAGATTAACAACAGAAGATTAACAAAGCGGCAGCACCGGACCATGTGTCCCCATCCTGCCTCAAAGTCTCCGCGGACCAGCTCGCTCCAGTCTTCACTCAGATCTTCAACAGATCTTTGGAAATGTGCGAAGTTCCATCCTGTTTCAAACGCTCCACCATCATTCCAGTCCCAAAGAAATCTGCAATCTCTGGTCTGAATGACTACAGGCCTGTCGCTTTGACATCTGTGGTCATAAAGTCCTTTGAACGTCTCGTGCTGGACCACCTCAAGAGTGTCACAGGTCCCCTGCTGGACCCCCTGCAGTTTGCCTACCAAGCGAACAGGTCTGCGGATGATGCAGTCAACATGGGACTACACTTCATCCTAGAACACCTCGACAGTGCAGGGACCTACGTGAGGATCCTGTTCGTGGACTTCAGCTCAGCGTTCAACACCATCATCCCTGAACTCCTTTCAACCAAGCTTCTCCAGCTCAGCGTCTCACTTGCCATCTTGCCAGTGGATTTACAGCTTTCTGACGGGCAGGACACAGCAGGTCAGGCTGGGGGAGACCACCTCATCCACACGCAGCATCAGCACTGGGGCGCCCCAAGGTTGTGTCCTCTCTCCGCTGCTCTTCTCTCTCTACACGAACGACTGCACCTCAGCGAACCCGACTGTCAAGCTCCTGAAGTTTGCAGATGACACCACTGTCATCGGCCTCATCAAGGACGGTGACGAGTCTGCATATCGACAGGAAGCGAAGCAGCTGGAGCTGTGGTGCGGCCGACACAACCTGGAGCTGAACACGCTCAAGACTGTAGAGATGATCGTGGACTTCAGGAGGCATCCTTCGCCACAGCTGCCCCTCACGTTGTCCAGCTGCCTTGTGTCAACCGTCGAGACCTTCAAGTTCCTGGGAATTACAATCTCTCCGGACCTGAAGTGGGCGACCAACATCGACTCCGTCCTCAAAAAGTCCCAGCAGAGGATGTACTTCCTGCGGCTTCTGAGAAAGCACGGCCTGCCACCGGAGCTGCTGAGACAGTTCTACACAGCGGTCATCGAATCGGTCCTGTGTTCTTCCATCACAGTCTGGTTTGGTACTGCTACAAAAAAGGACAAACTCCGACTGCAACGGACAATCAAAACTGCTGAAAGGATTGTCGGTACCCCCCTACCCACCATTGAGGACTTGCACGCTGCCAGAACTAAGACAAGGGCGTGCAAAATCCTCCCGGACCGTCTGCACCCGGTCACCGGCTCTTCCGGCTCCTTCCCTCAGGTAGGCGCTACCGATCAACGCAAACTAGAACTAGTAGACATTCCAACAGCTTCTTCCCTCTTGCGATCAACTTCTTAAACACCTAGCCTATAATTCCATTACAACAAGCTGGCAATTTTTTGACTTGAGTTTGTTGTCACATTTCTGTGGGGCCAATTATGTATTACCCGTGCACTCACTGTAGTTGTCTCGCCATGCTGCACTATTTGCATATACTGGCCACTCATGCCAGAGTAGCATCTGCTCCATTTGCACACTGATTGAGGAGTATCTGTAACATTTGCACAACCAACATTGTCCCAGATGGTCGCACTACTCGTCACTTTAAACCGCATACACTCCTTGAAGTCTCAGCGCCCTTTGCAGAATGGTCATTGCACCGGACTATTGCAATATTAGTCATTCGAACTGCTCTAAGTGCTAGAGGACTCTGCATCTTTTTGCACAATTGTTTTTTGTCAATGTCTTTATGTCTCCAAAGTGTTCTGTAAATTGACTGTTGTACTAGAGCGGCTCCAACTACCGGAGACAAATTCCTTGTGTGTTTTGGACATACTTGGCAAATAAAGATGATTCTGATTCTGATTCCATAAAAGCACATGTTGAATAAATGCATCTTATTGCACAATAGTCAAAAAAAATTTTTACTGGCTTTACCAGATTACTAGCAACCGTTTATTGCTCAGCAACTGTTTTTCTCAATGTCTTTATGTCTCATAAGTATTCTCTGTCAATTGACTGTCTGCTGTCGTACTGAGCAGCTCCTACTGCCGGAGACTTGGCAAAATAAAGATGATTTTGATTAGCTAAAAACAGGAGCACCAATCATGAACAGTATCCCTCACAAACTTTTTAAACGGCAATGTTGGGATGAACGCGGTAGGCTTTGTGAAATTATTTTGAACTGCATATTTTTTTCTTCACTTCACTGCCGCTGAAATTATCTTTACAATAGGTCACTGTCACATAAAAAAACAAAACGATGCAGACAAATTTGCAAATGCCAAACCGGGAATATGCAGGGGTCCACTGTATTACCTTTATTGATACTTGTTGAAAACTTTTTTATTTTACACTTTTTTTTTTTTTTATTGTTGTTGTTGTTGACCTGGCCAATTTGATTATTTCCAGTATATCAAACTCATCTGGCTTTCATATTACCCTTAAATATAAATCTAAACCATAATAAACAACATTAAAGTAACAACATGAGAACAGATTTACCAAACCATGTGTGTTTTGTCTTCCTGTGTCTTGCAGACATCACTGAAGATCTTCGTACTAAGCGGCAGGAGCCAGAGCCCCCTTACATTAAAGAGGAAGTGGATGATGAAGAGGTCCACCACATCAAACAAGAAGAGGAGCCCATTTCGATTAAAAAAGAAGAGGAAGAAGCGTGCCCCCACATTGAGGAGGATATCACCAAGTTTCCATCGACGAGTGTCCCTTTGAAGAGTGAAGATGAAGGTCAAAGTGAGGAGAGCAGAGGGGCGGAGCCTCCAAGCAGCAGCTCAAGTCAACACATGACAACAGAAGCTGATGGAGACCACTGTGGTGGATCACAAGCAGACGGCCTCTTAGCTCCACTGTCAAATAGTGATGACATGACGTCGCACTCTACTCACACTGATGAGGAGGATGATGATGATGATAAACAGTCTGAAGGTGATAGGACATGTCGCACTGACAACAAACGATGGAAATGTTCTCAGTGTGGGAAAACATTTTCTAATAAGAGCAGTTTGAAACAACATGTGAGAACACACACTGGTGAGAAACCTTTTTCCTGCTCAGTTTGTGGTCAAAGATTCTCTGTGAAGGGAAGCTTAAAAATACACACAAGAACCCACACTGGCGAGAAACCTTTTTCCTGCTCTTTTTGTGGTCAACGATTCTCTCTAAAGAAAAACTTAACAATACATACAAGAACTCACACTGGTGAGAAACCTTTTTCCTGCTCAGTTTGTGGTCAAAGATTCTCTCAGAAGGCAAACTTAAAAAATCACACAAGAACACACACTGGTGAGAAACCTTTTTCCTGCTCAGTTTGTGGTCAAAGATTCTCTGTGAAGGGAAACTTAGAAAGACACACAAGAACACACACTGCTGAGAAACCTTTTTCCTGCTCAGTTTGTGGTCAGAGATTCACACAAAAGCGATACTTAAAAATACACACAAGAACCCACACTGGAGAGAAACCTTTTTCCTGCTCATTTTGTGATCAACGATTCTCTGAGAAGAAAACCTTAACAATACATACAAGAACCCACACTGCTGAGAAACCTTTTTCCTGCTCATTTTGTGCTCAAAGATTCTCTGTGAAGAAAACCTTAAAAATGCACACAAGAACCCAGACTGGTGAGAAACCTTTTTCCTGCTCAGTTTGTGGTCAGATATTCTAAGTATCAGTCTAAGGCACACAATTGTACTGGTGAAAATAGCAGTGATCAAGACGTTTTTAATGCAAATGTAAATGTTTTAAAAAAGTAATTACTATGTTGCTTACAGAAATCTACATTATTGTATTCTGTGTACCAGCTTTGATTATATCTTCTTGTTGTCCATATATTTTCTAAAAGCCCCCGAGTGTTAAGCATTAACATTGGTGCTAAAATACTTTAAAGGGACTAGTTCAAGGTGAGAACACGGGCACTTATTCCACAGTGCTGGACTTATAAATGATGTCTGCAGAAAAATAGCCTTCCAAAATAGATTCCATAGTAATTTTAGAATCATTTACTGATGAAATATTTGATTTTCAGCCAGTTTTTGGCCCACCCACATTTTGGAAATGTCAGCCTGTCACAGCCTGACACATAACGAGTAGGAGGCGATTACATTTCTTCATTGAACTTCTGTGTGTTTCCGTGGTGTAATTTTTGCTTACATTGAAAGTCTGGGTGAATTTTTTGGACATTAATGAGTGAAAATACTGATTGTGAAATCAATTGGAATGCTTGTTTCAAAAAAAAAAAAAATTGACCATTGAAATGCCTCCTTGAGAAAATAAGACAGCCAAGTCATCCCACATGAAGTAATTCTTGCAGATTCATTTCCTCAAACGTCAGCTCTCCACCACAAATGGCTCTAATACAGTGGGTATGGAAAGTATTCAGACCCCCTTAAATGTTTCACTCTTATATTGCAGCCATTTGTTGAAATCATTGTTTTCCTCAATGTATTCACAGCACCCCATATTGACAGAAAAAAATTGAATTGTTGAAATGCTTCCAGATTAATTAAAAAAGAAAAGCTGATCGATCACACAGCCATAAGTATTCAGACCCTTTGCTGTGACACTCATATATTTAAATCGTGTGCTGTCCGTTTCTTCTGCTCATCCTTGAGATGGACCTACACCTTCATTGGAGTCCAGCTGTGTTTGATTATAGTGATTGGACTTGATTAGGAAAGCCCTAACAGCTCACAGTGCATGTCAGAGCAAATGAGAACCACGAGGTCAAAGGAATTCTGCTCCACTTAAGGTTCCTAAGAGCACAGTGGCCTCCGTTATCCTTAAATGGAAGACGTTTGGGATGACCAGAACCCTTCTAGAGTTGGCCTTCTGGCCAAACTGAGTAATCGGGGGAGAAGAGCCTCGGTCAGAGAGGTAAGAACCCAAAGATCACTGTGGCTGAGCTCAAGAGGTGCAGTCGGGAGATGGGAGAAAGTTCTAGAAAGTCAACTATCACTGCTGCCCTCCACCAGTTGGGACTTTATGGCCCGAGAGTGGCCCGAAGGAAGCCTCTCCTCAGTTCAAGACACATGAAAGCCCCGATTGAGTTTGCTAAAAAACACCTGAAAGACTCCAAGATGGTGAGAAGTAAGATTATCTCATCTGATGAGACCAAGATAGTAATTGTTGGTCTTATTTCTGAGCTTTCTATGTGGAGAAAAGCAGGCACTGCCCATCACCTGTCCA
Organism: Phycodurus eques; assembly: GCF_024500275.1. NCBI lineage: Eukaryota > Metazoa > Chordata > Actinopteri > Syngnathiformes > Syngnathidae > Phycodurus > Phycodurus eques. Next base: position 177,863 of record NC_084547.1, on the reverse strand, counting down.
ATACAGTCCCAACATTGAAGCATGGTGGTGGCGGCATCATGGTGTGGGGGTGTTTTTCAGCTGCAGGGACAGCAAGACTGGTTGCCATCGAAGGAAAGATGAATGTGGCCAAGTACAGGGATATGCAGGACAAAAACCTTCTCCAGAGTGCTCAGGACCTCAGACTGTGTCAAAGGTTCACCTTCCAACAAGACAATGACCCTAAACACACAGCTAAAATAATGGAGTGGGTTCAGAACAACTCAGTGACTGTTCTTGAATGGCCCAGGCAGAGGCCTGACTTAAACCCAATTGAGCATCTCTGGAGACCTGAAAATGACTGTCCACCAATGTTCACCATCCAACCTGACAGAACTGGAAAGGATCCCCAAATCCAGGTGTGAAAAACTTACGGTTGTATTAGCTCAAAAGGGTACTTCTATTAAATACTGAGCAAAGGGTCTAAATAGTTATGGCTGTGTGATATTTCAGTTTTTCTTTTTTAATCAGTCTGAAAAATTTTCAACAATTCCATTTTGTTCTGTCAATATGGGGTGTGGTGTGTCCATTGACAAAAACAAATTAACTTAAGTGATTTTAGCAAATGTTTGCAATATCCATCCAACAATCCATTTTCTGAGCCGCTTCTCCTCGCTAGGGACGCGGGCCTATCCCAGCCATCATCGGGCAGGAGGCGGGGTACACCCTGAAGTGGTTGCCAGCCAGTCGCAGGGCACATACAAACAAGCAACCATTTGCTCTCACATTCACACCTACGGGCAATCTAGAGTTGTCAATTAACCTACGATGCATGTTTTTGGGATTTGGGAGGAAACCGGAGTGCCCGGGGAAAACCCATGCAGGCACGGAGAGAACATGCAAACTCCACACAGGTGAGGCCGGGGATTAAACCCCGGTTGGTTGCAATATAACAGAGTGAAAACAAGTTTTTCAGTACTTTCCGTACCCACTGTATATTCCCAAAGGTGCTATTGACATGACATTTTCACCAGATGTTGTGAACAACCTAATTAATCCATACATACAAAGACAGTCGAACAAATAAGATCAGAAATTAAGTTGTGTGGAAAACTTTGAAATGACATGGGGGGGGGGGGAAGTATTGAGCACATGAATAAAAGGAGTTGCAAAAAGTTATGGAAAACCAAGAAAACACCTAAAACCTATCAATAATCAAACAGCAATCCAGTCTCTTGTCGGTGCAAATGAATATCAGCTGGTTCAGTCCTAACTGATTCCCTACAAAAATCTCTCATTGCCAAGGTGTGAGTCAAGACGCATCTCATGAAGGCCTCGTTGCGCGTCGAACGCCGTGGAGCTCATCTCTCGTGATTGGTCCGTTTTAGTCACATGCTGTGTTGACGTGCCAGCGTTCCCATTGGTTCGACATACCATCTACGTCACTGCCTTCTCGATCGATTTTGCAGCAAAATAAAATGTATCATCTGGTCGTCACGATCCATTTGTTCTGTCGCGGTCGCCATTGTTGTTGCTTTGTTCCTTGTTACTGAAAGGAAAGTAAAAAAAACGGAAATGGCAAAAAAAAAAATGCAGAGGAAAGTCCACCCTGTGGTGTCTTATCCTATACCAGGCGTAGCGACACTCCCGACTTGGAGGAGAATTGCAGCACACTTTCAAACAGCGCGCGTGGGTTGCGCTCGAGTATAAAGGCAAACTACGCGTGGGACAGCCGCAGTGACGTCAGCGCGGTCGCCGTCCGCGCGAGTATAAAGACGCTTTAAGATCAAAGAGCAGTCTCAAGAACATCGCAAACTAATTGTTGCAAAACATAACGATGGCACTGGTTACAGGTGCATATCTAAGCTTCTGAACGTTCCAGTGAGCACGGTTGGTTCACGGTTCATAATACAGAAGTGGAAAGCCAATCATACCAACATAAATTTGCCTCGATCTGGTGCTCCTCGCAAAATTGATGACAGGGAACTGCAAAGAATAATCAGAAGAGTTGTCGAAGAGCCAAGGACCAGCTGTGAAGAGCTTCAAAAAGACCTGGAATTACTGCTGTTGTATGGATTACTTGGGTTGTTCCTCACATCTGGAGAAATGTTCATGTCAATAGCACCTTTGGAAATATATTTTGTGAGAAAAAATGGTGACGTGTTAAATACTTATTTCAGCCGCTGTACCAAAAACATGCATGGTAGGTTCATTTTTGACCCACTTGTGCATTAAAAAAAAAAAAAATAGTATGGCTCCAAGTCTGTCCGAGACAAATCTTTTGATATTTCGTGGTGCTCCAATCAGAGTTTTGATGCTGCCGATTCCTAGACCAATCAACTGTGAGAGAGATCTACTGATCACTGCCAATACTGATTAGACTTTACGCTGATCTGATCGGTTTGATCGGTATCTGCCGATAATTAGCATTTTATGCTGATGGCTTATCGGCTTTCATGACATAATTCGCCGATCCGATCAATGACGTCATCGATTGGCTCTGCACAAGACATTTAACTCCGCGTCTTCGTCACGTATGAATCCAAAAGCTAGTTTATTTTTAGCCTTATCACGTGTATTGCGGCGTAGTAATGTAACTAAGTTTTTTCAACCTTGTCGGTGAAAAAACACATCGTTAGTGTGGGACTATTTTGCGGTGTCTCAGATAAACAACAAGTTATTTGCAGTCTGTGCACAACTAAAGTACCTCGTGGGGAACGTCATCTAAATGCTTCAACACAAAAAAAATTATCGGGCACCTGAAGAATGTACACGAGAAGCATGCCGCGTTCAAGCAACGTGAAAAAAAAAGAAAGAAAGGCAAAGGAACAGCCAAACGGACGCAATCTCTGGACAACACCCTTCCGTCCATATCGGCAGGACAGTTTTAAAGTTAGAGTAAGCATGTATTTGTTAATTTTATAACAATAAGTTAGCACCCATTATTTCTGTCATGTTGTAATGTTGATTTGCCCTAAACTTATGTCAGTGGCCAATCCTTGAATGTCCCCTAGAGGTCATTGATGTTTTAACTTTTTGCTAGAGAATAATTTTGAAGATACAGTACACAAGTACATACAATAAATGAACAACTCATACGCTACACAAGTATATAGAATAAATGAGCCGGTCATGTAAATAGACACATTGCGCCATCTTGTGATCGGATCGGTGATCACTTACCATTTTTTTAAACTTGCTGATTGGCAAGTTGGCAAGATCGGCCCCAAAAATCCTGATCGTGTAAAGCCTACTGATCAAATGGATTAGCTGTCAATTTTTCAATTTATTTATGGTAAGTGCTGTTGGCTAAAGGATTCATCCATCCATTCATCTTCTTCTGCTTATCCGAGGTCGGGGGGGGGGGGGGGGGGGCAGTAGCTTTAGCAAGGAAGCCCAAACTTCCCTCTCCACAGCCACTTCCTCTAGCTCTTTCGAGGGGATCCCGAGGCGTTCCTAGGCAAGCCGAGAGACGTAGGGGTCTCCTCTCGGTGGGACATGGCCGGAACACCTAAGCTGGGAGGCGTCCTGGAGGCATGCTAAACAGATGCCCGAGCCACCTCATCTTGCTCCTCTCAATGCGGAGGAGCAGCGGCTCTACTCTGCTTCTCACCCTATTGCAAAGGGAGAGCCCTGCGGAGGTTCTGTTCCTTCCAGGTCTCACTGTCATTGTCCACGTGAGCATTGAAGTCCCCCAGCAGAACGACGGAGTCCCCAGCGGGAGCGCTCTCCAGCACCTCCAAGGACTCCAAAAAGGGCGGGTACACTGAACTGCTGTTTGGTGCATGGGCACAAACAACAGTCAGGACCCGTCCCCCCCACCCGAAGGCGGAGGGAGGCTCCCCTCTCGTCCACCGGGGTGAACCCCAACGTACAGGCGCCGAACCGGGAGGCAATAATATACCCACACCTGCTCGGCGCCTCTCACCATGGGCAACTCCAGAGTGGAAAAGAGTCCAACCCCTTTCAAGAGGACTAGTTCCAGAGCCCAAGCAGTGTGTGGAGGCGAGCCCGACTATATCTAGTCGGAAGTTCTCAACCTCACACACCAGCTCGGGCTCCTTCCCTGCCAGAGGAGGTGACATTCCTCTGGGGGGGCTACACAAGGGCTGGGCAATTATGGGAAAAAATTATAATCACAATAATTTAGTTTGATGTCGAAATCATGTTTAATAAACAAAATTATTCATTTATTAGAACATTTCTATTTATTCAACTATCAAAACTAAACTTTAAATATAACTTAAAAGAACAACCAGTAAAATACATATAAAATAATATGTGAAAAAAAAAAAAATTGAAATAAATTTAAAAGAAAAAGAAAAATAAATAGTAACTAAAACGTGCTGATGCTTTTAGCCATGACTGTATTGACTATTATAGTTGTCACAAAAATAAATAAATAAATAATTTACTATTTCACTATTCTGGCATTTATCAAAAATAAATGGTTTTGGTAATCCTATTTGACCTAAACCAGAAAAGGTTTAGTCGGGTTTGTCAGACAATCAGGGGGGAAAAGCATGTCTTTTGATACAGTCAAAGACTGCATCTGCTGTTCCTGCTGTGCACGCCTTGGCCTCTTAGGGGCAGTGCGGTGTGATGCATGCATGAAGCTAAACATTTACCCCAAGCTAACAAAAAAAAAAACAAAAGAGTAGAAGAAAGTCACAATGTAATTTTAATTAATTGTTCAAAGTAATTAATAATTTAATTTTAACTCATTTTTCACAGATTAGGAAAAATATTTGCCCGTGAGTATTGGTATATTCACAGTCTTTATGTTTTACTGCGGCGTTTGTGGGAATATTCATTATTTGAAGGTAAATCCCTCCTATGCCCAAATGCTAATATTAGGTATCCCGTCAATCGTGTTTTCCATTGACTGTTAGCATTAACTTGGTGTTTTTTTATAAAACAATGTGTCTTGTATTTAAATATAAAATGAGTGCAAATCTTCTTGTTGTGCGCTTAGTTTTACAGTAATCTCCAACTGGGGTGTCAATAAACAGCTTAAAGCACGCTCGGGAGGACAGAAAAACATTTTACGGGCTGCAAAGGCCGCCTGTTATCGTTTTTTTGTTTGTTTTGTGATCGGCAATGAAAGGCATTGGTAGACTATCGTCGATCACGTCTTTTGTACGGAAATCGGTCGATCGTGATCAGTGGCCGATCAGTCGGAGCACCACTATTCGATAACTCATTCATGGGTAGGAAATGATGTTTAGGAGACGCATTCATTTGTCCGTGTGCGTCTGAAGAAGCTCTCCCACCCAAATGGAGTGAAAACGCACAGCTCGAACAAGTTGCTCTCACGACGAAACCGTTTGAGATATGACAGCAATGGTTTGGAGAACGTATCGATGAGAAGGAGAAAAGGCTCTCTCGAGGTTGGCCAGACAGAGGGAAAGAGATGGGAAGGATGTGCAGCAGGTTAGGGTGATCAAGGATAGAGATGGAAATGTGTTGACTGGTGCCAGTAGTGTGCTTATAGGTGGAAAGAATACTTTGAGGAGTTGATGAATGAGGAAAATGAGAGAAGGAAGAGTAGAACCAGGAAGTGGCAATGATTAGTAAGGGGGAAGTTAGAAAGACATTAAAGAGGATGAAAAATGGAAAGGCAGTTGGTCCCGATGACATTCCTGTGGAGGTATGGAAGGGTGACAGATGAGTTAGATTGGAATCCCCGTGGACCATGATGTTCGCAGATGACATTGTGATCTGTAGTGAAAGCAGGGAGGAGGTGGAGGAACAGTTAGAAAGATGGAAGCATGCACTGGAAAGGCGAGGAATGAAGATTAGCCGAAGTAAGATAGAATATATATGCATGAATGAGAGGGGTGGAAGGGGAAGAGTGAGGCTACAGGGAGAAGAGATAGTGAGGGTGAAAGACTTTAAATAATTGGCGTCAACAGTCCACAGCAATAATGAGTGTGGTAAGGAAGTGAAGAAACTGGTCCACGGAGGTTGGAACGCGTGGAGGAATTTGTCAGGTGTGTTATGTGACAGAAGACTCTCTGCTTGGATGAAGGGAAAAGTTTATAAGACAGTGGTGAGGCCAGCCATGATGGACAGATTAGAGACAGTAGGAAGCAGAGCTGGAGATGGCGGAAATGAAGATGTTGAGGTTTGCTCTAGGAGTGACCAGGTTGGCTAAAATTAGAAATCAGAGGGAGAGCCAAAGTTCAATGTTTCAGTGTTCAAGACAGAGTCAGAGAGAGCAGACTTCGATGGTTTGGACACGTCCAGAGGAGAGAGAGTGAGTATATTGGTAGAAGGATGATGAGGATGGAGCTGCCAGGCAAGAGAGCTAGAGGAAGACCAAAGAGAAGGTTGATGGATGTCGTGAGGGAAGACATGAGGGCAGTTGGTGTTAGAGCGGAGGATGCAGGAGATAGGCTTACATGGAAAAGGATGACACGCTGTGGCGACCCCTAAAAGGACAACCCGAAAGGAAAAGAAGAAAATCCAAATACAAAGTAAACCTGCTCAACCCATACTTGTCATTCTAGCAATCGCTAAAAATACAATATTGTTGAACTGGAAAGATAAACAAGCTATCAACACTAACCACTGGCAAAATCCTGTCATACAGAATATAACACAAAAAAATATCTCTGCTAAACATAATAACCAAATGGATAAAGAAAAACTGGTCACCTTTCATTAAAATGGTGAACCTTGAAGTTTAATTCTGGTATACCGTGGAAGAATGTTATACATTACATGTAAATGTAATATAATGTGACCAAATCATATCTTCTCATTTTAGACTCCTGTACATGCGATAGGGGTTTCCATTACATGCAAGTGAACCTATCCTTCTGGTCCCGGATCTGCGGTGTGGGCCTCGGGGGATGCTGGGCTTGTTTCCCTCTCCTCCTTTTTGGTCCTCCAGTTTTAATGCATGGCACCCCACCACACACGATCACGGTACAGGGATATTGGTTGCCAATTGGGGACCTGTTAAACATCGTAATAGGGAGGGTGGTGGCCTTTACATTTCTCTTGGCTTGACTCCCGTGCCCCCCACTTTGGTTGTCGTGCCCCGGGGAGATGCCCCTCCCATCCACAAATAAGAACTTGTGATCCAATATCTCGACCGTCTAACTATTGTTCTGCTGTGGCTTGCAGCCCTATTCCTATTAATAAAAAAATAAGCAGAGTGATTATTTCAAGATCCCCTGCTGCACAGCAAAACTGTTCCTGGACAAAAGACATACAGATGTACAATTCTGCATCGCCATGCAGCTGAACAGGACAGGTTAAAAAAAAAAAAACGCTAAATATTGTATACATTATTTTGACATGAAAATATATTTAACAAACATAATTTTTATTGCCACGTAACAGAAAATTGGCTGCTGAAGTTATGTTAACAAGAGGGCAATGTCACAGAACAACAATATGAAAAGATTGCAAATGCCAAACCAGGAGTATGCAGGGGTCCACTGTATTACCAGCATTATATTTGTTTTTAAACGTTGTCATATTACACTTTTTCATATTTTGTTGTTGTTGACCTGCCCAATTTTATTATTTCCAATATATCAAACTCATCTGGCTCTCATAATAACCTTGAATATAAATATAAACCATAATACACAACATTAAAGTCACAACATGAGAATTGACCTCACCAAACCATGTGTTGTTTGTCTTTGCATCCTGCAGACATCACTGAAGATCTTCGTACTAAGCGGCAGGAGACAGAGCCCCCTCGCATTAAAGAGGAAGTGGAGGACGAAGGGGTCCCCCACATCAAAGAGGGAGAGGAATTGGAGACCATTTCCACAAAAAAAGAGGAGGAAGAAGCACACCCCCACATCAAGAAGGAAGAGCAGGAGGAGGATATCACCAAGTTTCTATCGACTGGTGTCCCTTTAAAGAGTGAAGATGAATGTCAACGTGAAGAGAGCAGAAGAGGGGCGGAGCCTCCAACCAGCAGCTCAAGTCAACACATGACAAAAGAAGTTGATGGAGACCACTGTGGAGGATCACAAGCAGACGGCCTCTTAGCTCCATTAACAGATAGTGGCGACAGAACGTCACACTCTCCTCACATTAATGATGATGATGATCAACAGTCGGAAGGTGATATTACATGCCACACTGATAAACGATGGAAATGTTCTCATTGTGGGAAAAGGTCTGCTTCTAAGAGGAATTTGAAACACACGACAACACACACTGGAGAGAAACCTTTTTCCTGCTCAGTTTGTGGTCAAAGATTCTCTCTAAAGGGAAGTTTAAAAATACACACAAGAACCCACACTGGAGAGAAACCTTTTTTTTGCTCAGTTTGTGGTCAAAGATTCACTCAGAAGGAATGCTTAAAAATGCACACAAGAACCCACACTGGTGAGAAACCTTTTTCCTGTTCAGTTTGTGGTCAAAGATTCACTCAGAAGGGACAATTAAAAAGACACACAAGAACCCACACTGGTGAGAAACCTTTTTCCTGCTCAGTTTGCAGTAAAAGATTCAGTCATAAGGAAACCTTAAAAATGCACACAAGAACCCACACTGGTGAGAAACCATTTTCCTGCTCAGTTTGCAATAAAAGATTCACTCAGAGGGGAAATTTTAAAATACACACAAGAACCCACACTGGAGAGAAACCCTTTTCATGCTTAGATTGTGGCCAAAGATTCTCTCAGAAGGGAGACTTAAAAATGCACACAAGAATGCACACTGGAGAGAAACCTTATTCCTGCTCAGACTGGGATGAAATATTCTAATAAAAGGGACAATTAAAAATACACACAAGAGCACACACTGGTGAGAAAGATTGTGGCCAAAGATTCTCTCAGAAGGGAGACTTAAAAATACACACAGGAATGCACACTGATGAGAAACCTTTTTCCTGCTCAGTTTGTGGTCAAAGATTCTGTAGGAAGGGATACTTAAAAATGCACACAAGAACACACACCGGTGAGAAACCTTTTTCCTGTACAGTTTGTGGTCACAGATTCACTCAGAAGGGAGATTTAAAAATACACGCAAGAATCCACACTGGTGAGATGCCTTTTTCCTGCTCAGTTTGTGGTCAAAGACTCTCTTACAAATGTCAGGCTTATACACACAAGTGTGCTGGTGAGAAGAGCAGTGCTCAAGAAGCATTTAATGCAAATGTAAATGTAATTACTATGTTACTGACTTACAAAACAAACTACATTCTTGTATCCTGTTTACCAGCTTTTTCTTATTGTTGTCCATGTATTTTCTAAAAGACACCTGCAGGCAAATGTTGAGAATTAGCACTGGTGCCACAATACTTTAAAGGGACTCGTTAATGGTGAGAACATAGAGAACACACTTATTCCACAGTTCTGGACTCATAACTGATGAAAAAAAAAGCCCTCCAAAATAGACTCAGTAGTAATTTTAGTATCGTTTTCCAATTACATTTAAAAAAAATTTGTAATTATTTATTTATTTATTTATTTTTAAAGCCAGATTTTTGCCCACCCACATTTTGGATGTGTCAACCTGTCACAGCCTGACAGATAACGAGCAGGAGCCGATTACATTTCCTCATTGAACTTCTGTTTTCCACGGTGTAATTTTTTTACCATATTGAAAGTCTGGAGGCATTTTTTAGACAATGAGGGAAAATAGTGTAATATGTTGGAAGGCTTGTTTAAAAAAAATCGACCGTTGAAAGAAGACAGCAATGTCATCCCACATGAATTCTTGCAGATTTATTTTCTCATACGTTAGCTCAATTTTGAATTGATGCACCACAAATGTATAGTATATGTGTGTACGTATGTATAGATCAAATGTATGTATCGATCACAAAGGTTGTTTCGGTCGGCGGCATTGTGTGACAGATGTGGACTTTGGCTGGCTGTCATAACATCGGCTGACCCATGACGAGTGTCTCCCGGCCGAACATGTTACGTCGCTTAATGTCCCAAAACTGCAGCTCATCTGATTTGAGCTCATCTGATCCATCCATCCATCCATCCATCCAATTTCTTTACCGCTTATCCTCACTCGGGTCGCGGGCTGCTGGAGCCTATCCCAGCTATCTATGGGCGGGGAGGCGGGGTACGTCCTGAACCGGTCGCCAGCCAATCGCAGGGCACATAGAAACAAACAACCATTCGCACTCACATTCACACCTACAGGCAATTTAGTGTCTTCAACCAACCTATGTTTTTGGGATGTGGGAGGAAACCGGAGTGCCCGGAGAAAGCCCACGCAGGCACGGGGAGAACATACAAACTCCACACAGGCGAGGCCGGGATTTGAGGCAGGCGTGCTAACCAGTCGGCCACCGTGCCCTTATCTGATCCATGTAATCTAAAATATTGGGCTGATCGTTGTCATATTTTCAGAGGTTGAAGCTGCCATGACTAAAGATCATTAATTCATCTTCCGTCCTGCTAATCCTCACTAGCGTTGCGGGTGTGCTGGAGCCTATCGCAGCTAACTTTGGGCGAGAGGCAGGGTTCACCCTGAACTGGTCGCCAGCCAGTCGCAGGGCACGAATGAACAAACAACCATTCGCACTCACATTCACACCTATGGGAAATTTAGTCTTCAACTAACCTACCATGCGAGTAAAGATGTCCGCATAAATGTTGGTGACTGTTGACAGTTTTGGAACATTAATCGACGTTACTTGGTTTCATGCATGAGGCTATCAAGGATGTGGGACTCGCCCGCCATGTTTGAATCACTTTAATCAATGACACCATAATGTAATAAATTAGCAATTATAATATTTTTAAAAAGCACATTAAATTTGCGATTGAATATAATTTTGGGGTACCAGCTGTTGTTCATGTGATGCAATGATATGTATCAGCAATTAAATATATAATACCAACTTGAACAAAGTGTTGTTTGGAAATGATTGTGGGTAGCTATCACTTTAGTGACCAAAATCAAAAGTTTATAATAAAATAAGCTGTTACTGCCCCTCCTAGAAGCAGTCACCTTATCGCGGTGGAGGGGTTTGTGTGTCCCAATGATCCTAGGAGCTAAGTTGCCTGGGGCTTCACGCCCCTGGTAGGGTCACCCATGCCAAACAGGTCTTAGGTGAGGGACCCGACAAAAGACTGCTTAAAAGACCCCTATGATGAAAACTATAAATGGATCTAGGGTTCCCTTGCCCGGACGCAGGTCACCGGCGCCCCCCCTCTGGAGCCAGCTCTGGAGGTGGGGCTCGAAAGCCGAAAGGCGAAGCTCTCGATTTACCGGTCAATCTACGTTCCTACCCTCACCTATGGCCACGAGGTGTGGGTCGTGACCGAGAGAACGAGATCCCGGATACAAGCGGACGAAATGAGTTTCCTCTGCAGGGTGTCCGGGCTCTCCCTTAGAGATAGGGTGAGAAGCTCGGTCATCAGAATCAGAATCATCTTTATTTGCCAAGTATGTCCAAAACACACAAGGAATTTGTCTCCAGTAGTTGGAGCCGCTCTAGTACAACAAACAGTCAATTTACAGAACACTTTGGGGACATAAAGACATTGACAAAAAACAATTGTGCAAAAAGATGCAGAGTCCTCTAGCACTTAGAGCATTGGGGAGGATCTCAGAGAAGAGCCGCAGCTCCTCCATATCGAGAGGAGCCAGATGAGGTGGCCTGGGCATCTGATTCGGACGCCTCCCCAGTGAGGTGTTCCGGGCACGTCAGACCGGGAGGAGACCCCGGGGACGACCCAGGACACACTGGAGAGACTACGTCCTTCGGCTGGCCCGGGAACACCGGAAGAGCTGGATGAAGTGGCTTGGAGAGGGAAGTCTGGGCGTCCCTGCTAAAGCTACTGCCCCTGCGACCTGACCTCGGATAAGCGGTAGAAAGTGGATGGATGGATAAGCTTTTACTGGTTACTGTTAAGGACGTAATATAATGTCAATGTTCAATAGATCACGGAACCTTCAATCGTCCTTGCGTGTTCGTTTTCTTTGTCCAAAGAGAGAGGAAAAAACAAGACACCAACGTGCTGAGTCTCAGGGTGCATTCAATCAACTGCCCACCAGAGTGCAAGTTCAGTGAATGACACACCTTGTTTATTTGAGCTAACTCCTTTTATACACGTCAGAAGGTTTCGTCATGACTGTTCAGTAGAAGGTTTTGATATATGGTTTCCCCAAGAATGTGGTGTCTGATAGGGGTCCCCAATTTATTTCGCAATTTTGGAAGGAGTTTTGCAATCTCATAGGTGCTACCGTCAGTGCTACCGCAATCTCATAGTTGCTACCGCCTGATTAATCATCAGCTCGGCGGTGTCTTTAGCTGAGGGGAATTTTGGAAGTGCAATGAAGTGTGCCATCTTAGAGAACCTGTAAACAACTGTAAGAATGGTGGTATTGCCTTTAGAGGCCGGTAATCCTGTCACAAAGTCTACGGAAATGTCTGACCAACGACGTTGTGGTATTGGCAGGGGTCGCAACTCCCCAGAAGGACGTTGATGAGAGGGCTTGTTGGCAGCACATACCTGGCAAGCATTGACATAATCGATAACATCCCTCCTAACATTAGGCCACCAAAAGCGCTGTTCGACCACTGATTGAGTCTTGGCAATGCCTGGGTGACATACAGTGCGGTTCGTGTGAGCCCAGTGGATGACTCTTCCCCTTAAGGTCGGAACCACATAAAGCCTGTTTTCAGGGCAATCTTCAGGGCTAGGAGTGTTTTTCAGAGCCACTTTAACCGCCGTTTCAATGTCCCAAACAAAAGCGGAAATAAAACATGACTTGGGCAAAATAGTCTTAGGGTCGGACAAAGAATTCTCTTCGGAGATAATGTGTGACAAAGCATCTGGCTTACCATTTTTAGAACCAGGTCGGTAGGTCTAGCGGGACTAAATGATCCTTGACGGCGGGGGATAGTCCTTGAAAAAAGGCATCGAGTAGCGCCCGATTATTCCAATGACTCTCAGCTGCTAGAATGCGAAACTCAATCACGTAATCTGACACCCTGCGCTTGCCTTGTTGTAAGGTGACAAGGGAGCGAGCTGCCTCACGATCAGGAGTGGAAAATTGAAAAATTTGCTCCATAGTCTTTACGAAAAAAGCACATGAATGACACGCGGCGGAATTGCGGCTCCATTCAGCAGTAGCCCACGCCTCCGCACGACCAGTCAGGTGGGAAATGACGAAAGCGATCTTTGCCCGCTCGGTGGGGAAGGCAGCTGCCTGCAGCTCAAAGTGGAGTTCGCACTGCGTGATGAACGGCTTAATGTTCCCAGAATTTCCAGAGAACCTCTCCGGTCGAGAGAGCTGTGGGCAGACAGCAGCGGAGGTGGCAGGTGGCTGCATGTTGACTGTTTCCTGATGCCTTGACAGTCCCTCTAGATGAAGGTGGAGGGCAGCAATCTGCTCATCCTGCTTCGAGAGGCGTTGACCCTGCGCTTGAAGGGCTTTGCGCACCGGATCTGAGTCTGCTGGGTCCATGTTATGGCCAGTTCGTTCTGTCCTGAACGGAACAGAGGATAGGACCCAAAAATGCACGACTCCAAAACAAATGGACAGTTTCCAAAAAGAGAGGTTTAATAGACGGGCATAGGTCGGTACATAGGCAGGCAATCCAAGAAAGGCAACAGTATCCAAAAACATGAGGCAAAGTTGATAATCGGAACAGGGTCAAGTCTTACTGTGAGTCTGTGACAAGGAATGCTGGAACGTGACGACAAGGTACAACGAACTGGCAACGAGAGGGAATGAGACACGAGGTTAAATACAATAGGTAATTCGGGTGAACGAGGCACAGGTGGTGAAGATGCTCACAGGAGCAGGTGTGTGTGAAACAGGGAGGGGAAGACAAAACCCGGAACACACACACACACATGACAGAAGAATAAATCATACTCCACGTTTACGTCAAATACAGATTTTTTTTTTCCAGCGGGTTGCTGGCTGGCAGCTCCCAAAAGTACTGTTGGGACGGGTGGACAAACCAAACTAGCAGTTTCCATAGTGTAGTGGTTATCACGTTTTCCTCACACCCAAAAGGTCCCTGGTTTGAAACCGGGTGGAAACAAAGCTTGGTAGCTAACTTTATTTTATCTGCCATGAAAAACTATGGGAAGAGATTTATGTCAAAATCTTTGACACAAATATATCTGTGACTTACATATGTGTTTTTTCTATCCACCAACATATCTGCAATTTACACGTGTTTTTTTTTTTTTTTTTATGTTGTCTGTGCATTTATCATGAATTATCGTTTGTAAATATTCAATTCTGCTTGTGTATTGTTGATGGTGCGTTTGTACATCAGTGGGCACGCGCATTTATTTTTGAGACAAATGGAACGCAGTTTTCAAGACACACACACACCCAAGTTGGGAATCTTCACACGCAGCCTCTCGATCCTGATTCCCACTTCACTGACAGAACTATTCACTCAAGATTTGATTCCCGATGCAGCGAAGTTTTTTGTCGAAGCTGTTTTTCAAGGCAGATTAATTAAAATAATAATAACCTGGCCTAAGTTTTGAACCAGGGACCTTTCACACATGATGTGCACAGGCACAACACTAAGGTATGGTAAATTCCACTGCAGAACATCACCAACAAACCACGTACAACAGCTGCCTGACATGCAGATTAATTTCCTCCATTCTGCTTGACATTTACGACTCCAAGAACAGGAGCAGATTGTTCTTCATTCCAAGTGCTCTGTTGAAGAGTTTACTCCCATCCATGTCCATAATAATCTTTTGCACTACCTCAAAGGTGTAACGGAGGTCAATGGGGTATCTGAGATTGAGCACATAAATGAGTCCAAAAAGCATAGCAACGGCTAGTGCTACACTACAGTATGTAAGTTTTGCAAAACCTTGATGACTTCAAGGACATCGCCAGCATGAAGTCATCACTTGAGGCATGTTCTTTGAGGACATAAATGCCCATTGTTGTGTCTTCAATGGCAAAAAATAAAACCTAGGTCCCCCACGGTGGCAGGCGATGATCTTAACCATTGGGCCATGGCTGCCCGGCTTTCGCCGCCAGTTGCCGACCTATTACCGTAATGCCTAGGATGAACAAAATTAGGGGCGGCTGGCTTGACTCCTACTTTACGAGTGGAGGCTGGCTTGACCGCAGTAAAAGAGGTTCCATTCAAATCTGATGTTGCATTTCGAAATAAAAGTCTTCTGAAATATGCATATTTCACTGTCATTACTGAAAATACTTGTTAATGTCCATTCTGAGCATTCATTTCTCCAGAGACATAACAGTCGTACAGATTTGGATTTAAATGTATTATTTGCAGCATCAAATCTGAAATCAAAATGTTGTGTTGTAGTATATTTTAATAGTACCACAATCAGAGTTCCTTTGCAAGGGAAAAATGTTTGGAGATCTGTATTCAATCCAACCATCTTTTCTTTGAAGTTCTACATCATATGACTTCCTTCAACCATTTGTATTTGTTTATTAGGGTTTTCATTCTCCGCCCAGATAGTAACATGTCTTGGGTTCACAACAGGCGTCCCGGTCTGCAAAGAGGATTGCAGGATTGTTTTGCATCTTACAAGAGGAGGGAGGCCAGCTAGAAGGTGAGGCGCCCGCAGGCGGGTGTGATTCCAAATATGGCCATGAGGAACGGCCATCTGCCGGGTGCACCCAGGAAGGGGCTAATTCCACGCCCGGAGAATTAAACCTTGATAAACTGAGATCCAGGGGTTTTCGGGGGCTTTTTCGTTGTTCTGGCAATCTAAGCAGCAGTTATGACACTAAGGCTTGTTCAATAAATCGAATTAGCCCAAACGCCAAGTGTCTCGAAGTCTTCATTCATCCCATGCCCGAAGGACGTCGGAGTTCTCCCGGGTGACCTCCGACTCGGAACCACAGGCGAAAAAATCCACCTCAGTGTGGCATTCTTTGACAGTGTAACGTATCACAGAAGATCAGTTGTTGAGTCAGTGATGACACTGAAATAATTTTTCATTCCAGTCTGACACTGGAAGGAAGATATCCATCAACATTCTCTCTCTTTTTTTTATTTTTTTGTCAAATCTCTTTTGTTGGAGACATGGAGTGGTCTAGTGCAGTGATTCTCAACTGGTGGGTCGGGACCCAAAAGCGGGTCATGGGTGCGGGTTCATAATGGGTGCGTCGCGGACAGATCGGAAACAAATATAGAGGGTCCTTGGTTTATGACAGTACCGCCATATGACAGAAATACTGCATTTACTGTAATTATAACTACGAGTTATGACTACTGTGGCAGTGTTTGTTTAAAAATATCATACAGTATACATTTTTTCAAAGGCATTTTTTAAACTACATTTTCTTTATTGTTCTTGAATTATATAAAATTGGGTCACGTCTTAGTGACAATAGGAAAATGTGTTTTCAAGGGTGACAACAGTTGAGAACTACTGGTCTAGTGTCCTCCAGAACTGGACTGGTCTTGCGTTACCAAAAGGATTTTATCAATCATTTTTTTAAAACTGATTTTGCGATACCGAAAGTATTAAGTCATTACATTTTTTAAACTAATGGCTTGACCGCAGTTGACAGCCCACAATCGGCTCGAGTCGGTGGCCTGTAGCTTTAAATATTTCTGCCGTAAAGGATCCTGGGTAATATACTTCCTTTCCCTACTCCCCATGCGGGAGGAGGGACGATCGTGCGTCAGCAAATCTTCCCGAATTTGGACCGAATGTTGTGAATCCTCGACGCGGGACACCCCTGATCACGACTTCAGTGGACTAAAACATTCGTGCAATCTTCGTGTCCGGTTGGAGTCGTCTCGTACACGTGTTGAAGCTTCTCGGCCTAGCTTAGCTTAGCGTGCTAACAAAGAGACGCGCTAAGCAGAGATCAAGCGTGAGGTAAAGTGTTTTTCTTTCCGCCACCTACTAGTAAGGTGTGGGGACCACAATATCTAATACTAACACTAAAATGTGGTTAAAAACAAACAATTCGATCAGCTTTGTTTGTCTGAGATACTGAAGCAATATCATGTAACAATTATTTTCTTTATCATTATTATCTTTATCTGAAATCTGAATCCTTTTGAAGAACAATGTCAATAATGTTTCAACACAATTTCCCCCCCACAAACTAGCTGCCTTCTTTCTGTCTCATGTTTCTTACAATGCATATTTACACCTTCTGCTCTTTTCTTGTTGGTGATTTTGGTGCTTTGCCATTTTACCTGACGTACTGTTTCACCCACAATGTCCAAATCTTAATCTTCATATAATTGTTTCAAATGTCCGATAATCACTTGCCTTTCTCATCCCTCCAACGTAGAGCGGAAAGTGTTGTGATCGTCGTGTGAAAATGTGTGCAAGAAGGACAGCTGAGTACGAGGAGGAACTTTGGGGACCAGAAGAGGAGAAAGAGCTACAACGTCAACTACTGGACGCTGTGTTCAATCTTCAGCCTCAAACTGTGCCACGCAGAGCAGGTTGGTTCACTTATTGCATGCATTGTAATTTGAATGATGTTCTTGTTTATTTACGGGCCCCGTTTGATGATGCGTTTAACATACTATTATTAACATCTTCTAATGTGTACGATGTGGGTCTGCAGCAGGGGCGTAGCTACGTGGTGGCTGCTGGCACCCGAGACACGGCAAACCTCCGAATCATAAAACGGTTAACAGTTCTGTTAGCCAACCCTAACAGGAGTAAAGACGCCATCACGCACGTTACGCAGTTTACACAACGTGTGGGCCAGCTGACATCCATGGAATTCTTGGCCTGCGAGTGGTATTAATCTGGTACATCTTTCTAACTACCCCTCCTTTCTAACTACCCCTCCTTGAGCCGTTACCTTGTCGTGGTGGAGGGGTTTGTGTGTCCCAGTGATCCTAGGAGCTAAGTTGTCTGGGGCTTTATGCCCCTGGAAGGGTCACCCTTGACAAACAGGTCCTAGGTGAGGGACCAGACAAAGCACGGCTCAAAGACCCCTAATGATGACGACAAACAATGGACTTCATTTTCCCTTGCCCGGACGCGGGTCACCGGGGCCCCCCACTGGAGCCAGGCCTGGTGGTGGGGCTCGAAGGCGAGCGCCTGGCGGCCGGGGCTGCACCCATGGGGCCTGGCCGGGCACAGCCTGAAAGGGTAACGTGGGTCCCCCTTCCCATGGGCTCACCACCTGTGGGAGGGGCCATAGGGGCGGGTGCAGGGCGGTGGCCGAAAGCGGGGACCTTGGCGATCCGATCCCCGGCTACAGAAGCTGGCTCTAGGGACGTGGAATGTCACCTCTCTGGCAGGGAAGGAGCCCGAGCTGGTGTGTGAGGTCGAGAAGTTCCGACTAGATATAGTCGGACTCGCCTCCACACACACAGCTTGGGCTCTGGTACCAGTCCTCTCGAGAGGGGTTGGACTCTCTTCCACTCTGGATTTGCCCACGGTGAGAGGTGCCGAGCAGGTGTGGGTATACTTATTGCCCCCTGGCTCGGCACCTGTACGTTGGGGTTCACCCCGGTGGACGAGAGGGTTGCCTCCCTCCGCCTTCGGGTGGGGGGGACGGGTCCTGACTGTTGTTTGTGCCTATGCACCAAACAGCAGTTCAGAGTACCCACCCTTTTTGGAGTCCTTGGAGGGGGTGCTGGAGAGCGCTCCCGCTGGGGACTCCATTGTTCTGTTGGGGGACTTAAATGCTCACGTGGGCAATGACAGTGAGACCTGGAAGGGCGTGATTGGGAGGAACGGCCCCGCCGATCAGAACCCGAGCGGTGTTCTGTTATTGGACTTCTGTGCTCGTCACGGATTGTCCATAACAAACACCATGTTCAAGCATAAGGGTGTCCACAGGTGCACTTGGCACCAGGACACCCTTAGGTCGCAGTTCGATGATCGACTTTGTGGTCGTGTCATCGGACTTGCGGCCACATGTCTTGGACACTCTGGTGAAGAGAGGGGCGGAGCTGTCAACTGATCACTACCTTGTGGTGAGTTGGCTCCGATGGTGGGGGAAGATGACGGTCCGACGTGTCAGGCCCAAACGTATTGTGAGGGTCTGCTGGGAACGTCTGGCAGAATCCCCTGTCAGAAGGAGTTTCAACTCCCACCTCAGACAGAGCTTTGCTCATGTTCTGGGGGAGGCTGGGGACATCGAGTCCGAGTGGACCATGTTCCACGCCTCCATTGCTGAGGCGGCCGACCGGAGCTGTGGCCGTAAGGTGGTCTGTGCCTGTCATGGCGGCAATCCCTGAACCCGTTGGTGGACACCAACGGTGAGGGAAGCCGTCAAGCTGAAGAAGGAGCCCTATTGGGCCTTTTTGGCCTGTGGGACTCCTGAGGCAGCTGATGGGTACCGGCTGGCCAAGCGGAATGCAGCTCTGGTGGTCGCTGAAGCAAAAACTCGGGTATGGGAGGAGTTTGATGAGGCCATGGAGAAAGGCTTCTGGACGGCTTCGGGGAAATTCTGGTCCACCATCCGACGTCTTAGGAGAGGAAAGCAGTGCACCACCAACACTGTGTATAGTGGGGATGGGGCGCTGCTGACTTCGACTCGGGACGTTGTGAGTCGTTGGGGAGAATACTTCGAAGACCTCCTCAATTCCACTGACAAGCCTTCCCATGAGGAAGCAGAGTGTGGGTTCTCTGAGGCGGGCTCTCCTATCTCTGGGTTTGAGGTCACCGAGGTAGTTAAAATGCTCCTCGGTGGCAGGGCCCCGGGGGTGGATGAGATTCACCCGGAGTTCCTAAAGGCTCTGGATGTTGTGGGGCTGTCCTGGTTGACACGCCTCTGCAACATCGCGTGGACATCGGGGACAGTGCCTCTAGATTGGCAGACTGGGGTGGTGGTCCCCCTTTTTAAGAAGGGGGACCGGAGGGTGTGTTCCAACTACAGGGGGATCACACTGCTCAGCCTCCCTGGTAAGGTCTATTCAGGGGTGCTGGAGGAGGGTCCGTCGGGAAGTCGAATCTCAGATTCAGGAGGAGCAGTGTGGTTTTCGTCCTGGCCGTGGAACAGTGGACCAGCTCTACAACCTCGGCAGGGTCCTCGAGGGTGCATGGGAGTTCGCCCAACCAGTCTACATGTGTTTTGTGGACTTGGAGAAGGCGTTCGACCGTGTCCCTCTGGGAGTCCTGTGGAGGGTGCTTCAGGAGTATGGGGTACCGAACCCCCTGATACAGGCTGTTCGGTCCCTGTACTACCGGAGTCAGAGTTTGGTCCGCATATCCGGCAGTAAGTCGGACTCGTTCCCGGTGAGGGTTGGACTCCGCCAAGGCTGCCCTTTGTCGCCGATTCTGTTCATAACTTTTATGGACAGAATTTTTAGGCGCAGCCAAGGCGTAGAGGGGTGGCCTCAGTATTGCATTTCTGCTTTTTGCTGATGATGTGGTTCTGTTAGCTTCATCAATCCGTGAGCTCCAACTCTCACTGGAGCAGTTCGCAGCCGAGTGTGAAGCGGCTGGGATGAGAATCAGCACCTCCAAATCTGAGACCATGGTCCTCAGTCGGAAAAGGGTCGCATGGCCTCTCCAGGTCGGGGATGAGATCCTGCCCCAAGTGGAGGAGTTCAAATGTCTTTTTTTTCACGAGTGAGAGAAGAATGGAAGGGGAGATTGACAGGCGGATCGGTGCATCGTCTGCACTGATGCGGACTTTGTATCGGTCCGCTGTGGTAAAGAAGGAGCTAAGCCAAAAGGCGAAGCTCTCAATTTACCGGTCGATCTTCGTTCCTACCCTCACCTATGGTCATGAGCTGCGGGTCGTGACCGAAAGAACGAGATCCCGGATACAAGCGGCCAAAATGAGTTTCCTCCGCAGGGTGTCCGGGCTCTCCCTTAGAAATAGGGTGAGAAGCTCGGTCATCCGGGAGGATCTCAGAGTAGAGCCGCTGCTCCTCCGCATTGAGAGGAGCCAGATGAGGTGGCTGGGGCATCTGATTCGGATGCCTCCCGGACGCCTCCCTGGTGAGGTGTTCCGGGCACGTCCCACCGGGAGAAGACCACGGGGACGACCCAGGACACGCTGGAGAGACTACGTCCTTCGGCTGGCCTGGGAACGCCTCGGGATCCCCCCGGAAGAGCTGGATGAAGTGGCTGGGGAGAGGGAAGTCTGGGCGTCCCTGCTAAAGCTCCTGCCCCCGCGACCCGACCCGGATAAGCGGTAGAAAATGGATGGATGGATGGATGGATGGATAGATGGATCTTTCTAACTATTCTGAGTAAAGTTGCCAGGTGTCTGCATAGTAGTTTGAATTAGAAGCAACTCTTTATGATGCAAATAAACATTTTTTACAAAAGCACTCAAATGAGTGAAATAAATGAAAAGTAAAAGATGTTCAATTTAAATATTACAAAACTTTTGACAAACAAATGATCATCAAAAGTATGCTCAATTTGAAGAAGAGGAAGACCATGTCAAATCCCTTGAAGACATATTTGCTTTGCAGGAGTTCAGTTTATTCAGTTTAAGTATTCAGTTCAGTTTATAGCTTTTTAGGGGAAGAAAAGAAAATGAATTAAAACTAAATTAATTGCATTAAAAAGAAATTAAACCTTAAAACTAAAATTTTAATTAGCCATAATGGGAAATGTTTTTTTTCTAATTATTTTTATTTTTTTTGATGATGCGACTGTTATTTATTTGGTTATAGGCATGCACACGGAAAAGATTAAATGCGCACCCAATTAATTTGTATTAATGCACGTTATAGGCATGCACACGGAAAAGATTAAATGCGCACCCAATTAATTTGTATTAATGCGCATTTCAGCGCACCACACCTCATTTTCATTTTTGGGGCAGAGCGGAAGACGGCGCTGGAGTCTCGTAAACGACTCGTTCAAACAATCCAATCTTTTCACTGAACATAGTGAAGAATCACTTCATGAATTGATTTGTTCCTTCCTCACTTTAGTTGAGCACAACCGCGAGCCTGCGACGCACACGAAAGTTGCCCGCAAACGGCGCCACATTCGCGACAGCCGTGTCTGAGTGTGCATGCAGGAACCGCCAATGACTAATGTCTATTTCTACTGGTATGTATGTACAAACTAGTTCCTGTACTACCTGTGAATTGGCCCACACTAAGACTAATAATAAAATGTTAAGCACATGTAAACAGATCTCACAGGAGAAGAAATGGTTATTGGGTCATTAACAAAAAAAAGTTTTAGTCCTTTATTTGTACAGAACATATGTCTACAAACATAAGTTCATCCATTGAGGTCGGTGGGTCGTGAAAAAATGAGCACCAAGCAGCAACGTCCAATTGTTTTTATGTATTTCTTTTGAGCAAAGCTGTTGCCTGAGTGGAAGCAAGAAGCGGTGCACTTGTTTATATTCCGGCTGCTCTCGTTTCCAAACACTGCAACTGTTTCCCCCTCACCCCACCTCCATATAGCTGCGCTGTAAAAATCAGCTAACGCACCTAGCTGCTAACCAATGAGGAGACATTTCTCAGAGGTGGGCTGGCGCTATTCCAGTGTGGCACAAACGCACGGGTTAGCTTAACTGAACTGTGAAAGGAACAAATGTTCATCCAGTGACCCCATTCAGTACTTTCACACAAGCAATTTGTTCTCTTGAACGAGTCATTGTTGAACAACACAGCACTGAGACGCTCGGAGAGTGGGAGACAAATTCAAGCGTGCAGTGGAAACAGGAGATACATGCTAATTTAAATCATGCAAATTGTAAAGATCTGTAAATAGTGTGTCACTTTTAAACAAGCCAGTTCACTTTTTATTGCAAACATAAAAAAAATTAAAATGACGTGTTCT
Organism: Phycodurus eques; assembly: GCF_024500275.1. Taxonomy (NCBI): domain Eukaryota; kingdom Metazoa; phylum Chordata; class Actinopteri; order Syngnathiformes; family Syngnathidae; genus Phycodurus; species Phycodurus eques. The sequence continues at coordinate 155,235 of NC_084547.1, read as the reverse complement.
CTTTCTGAAGATAAAACTTTGCCTTTGGTAACATAAAGGTCTAATAATCCTTTATTGTGATTTAATTTGAGTGACTTCAGAAGCTTTTGAAAGCAGCAATTATTGTACTTTCCTCTTTGTAAAATTACGTTCCTACCAGTTTTCTCCAGGTGCTCCGCTTTCCTCCCACATTCCAAAAACACGCATGGTAGGTTAATTTAAGACTCTAAATTGTCCATAGGTGCGAATGGTTGTTTGTTGCTATGTGCCCTGTGATTGGCTGGCGCCCAGTTCACGGTGTACCCCGCCTTTTGCCCGAAGATAGCTGGGATAGGCTCCAGCACGCACACAGCCCTTGTGAGGATAAAGCGGTACAGAAAATGGATGGATGGATATATTTTTGTTTGAAATTGCCTCACTGAAAATATTTCTAGAAATGAAAGTTTTCTGCCCAAGGTGAATTTAATAAATAAAAATTTATTTTCAAAAATTTTCAGTGAAGCGGGTTATTTTTTTCTTGTAATTTATAATTGCGCTTTTAACTCAGCAAAGTTTTACCTGAATACCCGATTATTTAATAACAATTTTAGTAGGATACTCGAATACGAAACTATTTGATAGCTATAGCCCTAATATTTTCAGAGGTGTATGCGGACATAAATAGGAGTGTGCTTATAAATTTTGGTGATCTGCCGGCATTTTTGGACATAATGCGACTTAACGCATGTCATGTGGCAGGAAGTGGCTATATCTTGCCTCAAGGAAGCATGTCAACAGTTGATTATTATTATTTTTAAACAACAACCCTTCCAACATGTTTCACAATCACCACAGCACCACCAATATCACAACTATTACTCCCACGACGTCAATCAACCACCATCACTACGACTGCAACAACTACTACTTCAATTGCTACTATCATGAGTCCTATTGATACCACTGCTACTACGACTACCACCACCACTACGACTACTAGTACAGTAAATCGATCGAGCAATGATAATGCACTGAGCAAATTTTTTGCACATCAGGTAAACAATCCTCCATCATCAGCCAAAATAGGGACACACCCCTAGACTTATCATACAAATGATTTTTTGCTGTCGAGGCTGCTGCAACAACCCACTCCAAGTAAAATTATCCTCAATTAATCTATGCGAGAAGCCACTTTAATTTCATTGACGTATCATGTTTTCGTTGACTTCAAAAACTACTCAAGTAACTTGCTTAAAATATCACTCAACATGATATTTCTTCAAATATGTGATTCTGTAAACAAAACTGTCACTACACTGTTGTATGTGATAATAGCGATTATATTCATCTTCCGTTCCGCTTATCCTCACTAGGGTCGCGGGCGAGCTGGAGCCTATCCCAGCTGTTTTCGGGCAAACCGCGGGGTACACCCTGAACTGGTCGCCAGCCAATCGCAGGGCACATTCGCACTCACCTTCACACCTACGAGCAATTCAATGAATGCATGTTTTTGGGATGTGGGCGTAAACCGGAGTGCTCGGAGAAAACCCACGCAGGCACGGACAGAACATGCAATCTCCGCACAGGTGGGGCCGGGATTTGAATCCCGGTCCTCAGAACTGTGAGGCAGATGTGCTTTGAATAAACATCTATCCATTTTCTGAGCCGCTTATCCTCACAAGGGTCGCGGGAGTGCTGGAGCCAATCCCAGGTATCATCGGGCAGGAGGCGGGGTACACCCTGAACTGGTTGCCAGCTAATCGCAGGGCACACATAAACAAACAACCGTTCACACTCACATTCACACCTACGGGCAATTTAGAGTCTTCAATTAACCAATCATGCATGTTTTTGGTATGTGGGAGGAAACCAGAGTGCCCGGAGAAAACCCACGCAGGCACGGGGAGAACATGCATCTCCACACAGGCGGGGCTGGGATTGAACCCCGGTCCTCAGAACTGTGAGGCAGACGCGCTAACCAGTCGCCTGAATAAACATCAAAACTGAAATAAAAAGTAATGCAAACTAGAACTAGCAGACATTCAAACAGCTTCTTCCCTCTTGCAATCAACTTCTTAAACACCTAACCTACAATTCCATTACAACATGCTGGCAATTTTTTGACTTGAGTTTGTTGTCACATTTCTGTGGGGCCAATTATACATTACTCGTGCACTCACCGTAATAGTCTCTCCACACTGCACTATTTCAGAAGCAGAATAATCTTTATTTGCCAAGTATGTCCAAAACACACAATTAATTTGTCTCCGGTAGTTGGAGCCGCTCTCGTACAACAGGCAGTCAATTTACGGAACACTTTGGAGACATAAAGACATTGACAAAAAACAATTGTGCAAAAAGATGCAGAGTCCTCTAGCACTTACAGCAGTTCGAATGACTAATATTGCAATAGTCCGGTGCAATGACCATTGTGCAAAGGGCGCTGAGACTTCAAGGAGTGTATGCGGTTTAAAGTGACGAGTAGTGCGATCATCTGGGACAATGTTGGTTGTGCAAATGTTACAGATACTCCTCAATCAGTGTGCAACTGGAGCAGATGCTACTCTGGCATGAGTGGCCAGTATATGCAAATAGTGCAGCATGACGAGACAACTACAGTGAGTGCACGAGTAATACATAATTGGCCCCACAGAAATGTGACAACAAACTCAAGTCAGAAAATTGCCAGCTTATTGTAATGGAATTATAGGTTAGGTGTTTAAGAAGTTGATCGCAAGAGGGAAGAAGCTGTTGGAATGTCTACTGTCTACTAATGTTCTAGTTTGCATTGATCGCTAGCGCCTACCTGAGGGAAGGAGCTGGAAGAGCTGGTGACCGGGGTGCGGAGGGTCCGAGTGGATTTTGCACGCCCTTGTCTTAGTTCTGGCAGCGTGCAAGTCCTCAATGGTGGGTAGGGGGGTACCGACAATCCTTTCAGCAGTTTTGATTGTCCGTTGCAGTCGGAGTTTGTCCTTTTTTGTAGTAGCACCAAACCAGACTGTGATGGAAGAACACAGGACTGATTCGATGACCGCTGTGTAGAACTGTCTCCGCAGCTCCGGTGGCAGGCCGTGCTTTCTCAGAAGCGGCAGGAAGTACATCCTCTGCTGGGCCTTTTTGAGGACTGAGTTGATGTTGGTCGCCCACTTCAGGTCCTGAGAGATTTTAATTCCCAGGAACTTGAAGGTCTCGACGGTTGACACAAGGCAGCTGGACAACGTGAGGGGCAGCTGTGGCGAAGGATGCCTCCTGAAGTCCACGATCATCTCTACAGTCTTGAGCGTGTTCAGCTCCAGGTTGTGTCGGCCGCACCACAGCTCCAGCCGCTTCGCTTCCTGTCGATATGCAGACTCGTCACCGTCCTTGATGAGGCCGATGACAGTGGTGTCATCTGCAAACTTCAGGAGCTTGACAGTCTGGTTCGCTGAGGTGCAGTCGTTTGTGTAGAGAGAGAAGAGCAGCGGAGAGAGGACACAACCTTGGGGCGCCCCAGTGCTGATGCTGCGTGTGGATGAGGTAGCCTCCCCCAGCCTGACCTGCTGTGTCCTGCCTGTCAGAAAGCTGTAAATCCACTGGCAGATGGCAGGTGAGACGCTGAGCTGGAGAATCTTGGATGAAAGGAGTTCAGGGATGATGGTGTTGAACGCTGAGCTGAAGTCCACGAACAGGATCCTCACATAGGTCCCTGCACTGTCGAGGTGTTCTAGGATGAAGTGCAGTCCCATGGTGACTGCATCATCCGCAGACCCGTTTGCTTGGTAGGCAAACTGCAGGGGGTCCAGGAGGGGACCTGTGACACTCTTGAGGTGGTCCAGCACGAGACGGTCGAAGGACTTCATGACCACAGATGTCAAAGCGACAGGCCTGTAGTCATTCAGACCCGAGATTGCAGGTTTCTTGGGGACTGGAATGATGGTGGAGCATTTGAAACAGGATGGAACTTCGCACATTTCCAAAGATCTGTTGAAGATCTGGTTGAAGACTGGAGCGAGCTGGTCCGCGCAGACTTTGAGGCAGGATGGGGACACATGGTCCGGGCCTGCCGCTTTGTTAATCTTTTGTTGTTTGAAGATGCGTCTCACATCCTGTTCATGGATGGTTAACGCAGAAGTCAGGTATGTGATTGTGGTCGCGGGTGCGGCCGGGTGGGTGTGTGGTGTGAAACTGTCCTTTTCAAATCTGCAGTAGAAGGTATTCAAGTCGTTGGCTAGTGTGCTATTGTTCTCAGCTTGGGGGGATCGTCGCTTGTAATTAGTCAGCGATTGGAATGCATGCCAGACTGATTTAGAGTCGTTTGCGCTAAACTGATTTTCCAACTTTGCTGCATAGTTCCTCTTTGCAATGTTAATTTCTTTAGTCAGCTGGTTTCTAGCTCGATTATACAGGGCCCTGTCTCCGCTTTGATATGCGTCCTCCTTAGCTTGGCGAAGCTGCTTAGGTTTGGCAGTGAACCACGGCTTGTTGTTGTTGAATGTGCGAAATGATTTTGTTGGTACACAAACCTCTTCACAGAAACGGATATAGGATGTGACAGTGTCCGTATATTCATCCAGGCTGCCAGCTGAATTTTCAAAGACACTCCAGTCTAAACAGCTTTGAAGTTCCATCTTGGCTTCATTGGTCCACTTTTTCACTGTTTTCACTGTAGGCTTCGCGCATTTAAGTTATTGCCTATACGTCGGTATTAAGTGAATTAAGCAGTGATCAGACGAGCCCAGGGCTGCACGAGGTATAGCACGGTATGCGTTTTTTAGCGTAGTGTAGCAGTTGTCTAAAATGTTATTTTCCCTGGTAGGACAGTCGATGTGCTGCTTGTATTTAGGGAGTTCGTGGTTGAGTTTAGCTTTGTTAAAGTCCCCGAGAATAATGAGGGGTGAGTCCGGGTGTTTTTTTTTCAATTTCGTTGACTTGTTCGGCGAGCGTTAGCAGTGCGGCGTTCGTGTTAGCTTGAGGCGGTATGTAGACTCCAGCCAGTATGAATGATGCGAACTCACGTGGCGAGTAGAATGGTTGACAGTTTAGAAATAGCGACTCCAAATGCGGGCTGCAGTCTGTGCTGAGCACCGTGACGTCTGTACACCATTTTTCGTTGATATAGATGATAAACGCCGCCCTTTGTTTTCCCTGATGATTCCATGTCGCGGTCCGCTCGATGGAAGCCGGGAAGCATGACGGCGCCATCGGGTACAGCGTCGCAAAGCCAGGTCTCCGTGAAGCACATGGCCGCGGAACGTCCGAAGTCTTTACTGGTCTTTAACAGAAGATGAAGCTCGTCCATTTTGTTGGGTAGGGAGCGTACATTCGCGAGGTGGATCGACGGGAACGCCAATCTGTGTCCTCTCTTGCGGTGTTTCACCTGAATGCCGGCCTGTTTCCCTCTGTGGCGCCGCTTCCGTCTCCCAGCGCCGAAAACCGCGGACGCCGCTCCGGTGAGTAACTCGGGGGGAAACTGAGCGGATTTGCGAATGTTGGTGACAGAAAGTCCGGAGTAGCCTCCTTGATGGTTAGCAGGTCTCCCCTTGTGTAAGTGAGTCGTGTAAGGTCTCCAAAGACGGACGAAAAACACAAAAACAAAAGCAATACTAGAGAGCGCGTTACCACGCTGGTCGGCGCCATCTTGGATATTAATCAATATCAATATCAATTTGCATATCTGTTGTTGACCAATACTGGCCACTCATGCTAGAGTAGCATCTGCGCCATTTGCACACTGATTGAGGAGTATCTACAAAATTTGTATAATGAACATTGTCCCAGATTATCGCACTACTCGCTTAAAGTCTCGGCGCCCTTTGCACAATGGTCATTGCAATTTTAGTCTTTCAAACTGCTCTAAGTGCTAGAGGACTCTGCATCTTTTTGCACAAGTGTAAAAAAAACAATAAATTCCCGGCATTACCAGATAACGAGCAACCCTTTATTGCTCAGTGACTGTTTTTTTTTTGTCAATGTCTTTATGTCTCAAAAGTATTCTCTGCCAATTGTCGTACTAGAGCGGCTCCAACTACCAGAGACAAATTCCTTGTGTGTTTTTTTGGACACACTTGGCAAATAAAGATGATTCTGATGAATGCGGTGAGGCTTTGTAAAATTATTTTGAACTGTATATTTTTGTTTTCACTGCTGCTGATGTTTACAAGAGGCCACTGTTACATAAAAAAAACCTATACAGAAGAATTTTCAGATGCCAAACCGGGAGTATGCAGTATTACCTTTATTGATACTTGTTTTATTAACTTTATTATTTTACACTTTTTCACATTTTATTGTTTTTGTTGACCTGCCCAATTTTATTATTTCCAATATATAAAACTCAAAAACATTACCCTAACACAACATGAGAATTGACCCCACCAAATCATGCGTGTGTGTCTTCTTGTGTCTTGCAGACATCACTGAAGATCTTCGTACTGAGCGGCAGGAGCCAGAGCCCCCTCACATTAAAGAGGAAGTGGAGACCATTTTGATTAAGAAAGAGGAGGAAGAAGCGCGCTCCCACATCAAACAGGAAGAGGAGGATATCATCAAGTTCCCATTGACTGGTGTCCCTCTGAAGAGTGAATATGAAGGTCCAAGTGAGGAGAGCAGAGGGGCGGCGCCTCCAAGCAGCAGCTCAAGTCAACACATGACAACAGAAGGTGATGGAGATCACTGTGGAGGATCACAAGCAGACAGACTCTTAGCTCCACTATCAGATAGTGACGACATGACGTCACACTCTTCGGACTATGATGATGATGACCAGACGGAAGGTGATATGTCATGTCACACTGACAACAAACGATGGAAATGTTCTCAGTGTGGGAAAACGTTTGCTTATAAGAGCATTTTAAAAGAACACCTGAGAACACACACTGGTGAGAAACCTTTTTTGTGCTTAGTTTGCGGTCAAAGATTCTCTGAAAAGGGAAACTTAAAAAAACACACAAGAATCCACACTGGTGAGCAACCTTTTTCCTGCACAGTTTGTGGTCAAAGATTCTCTGAAAAGGGAAACTTAAAAAAACACACAAGAACCCACACTGGTGAGAAACCTTTTTCCTGCACAGTTTGTGGTAAAACATTTATTCGGAAGACAGATTTAAAAAGACACACAAGAACCCACACTGGTGAGAAACCTTTTCCCTGCTCAGTTTGTGGTCAAGGATTTTCTGAAAAGGGAAACTTAAAAAAACACACAAGAACCCACACTGGTGAGAGACCTTTTTCCTGCTCAGTTTGTGGTCAAAGATTCTATGTGAAGGGAATCTTAAAAATACACACAAGAACCCACACTGGCGAGAAACCTTTTTCCTGCTCAGTTTGTGGTCAAAGATTCTCTGTGAAGGGAAGCTTGAAAATACACACAAGAACCCACACTGGTGAGAAACCTTTTTCCTGCTCAGTTTGTGGTCAAACATTCTCTGTGAAGGGAAGCCTAAATATACACACAAGAACGCACACTGGTGAGAAACCATTTTCCTGCTCAGTTTGTGGTAAAAGATTCACTCAGAAGGGAGATTTAAAAATACACACACGAACCCACACTGGCGAGAAACCTTTTTCCTGCACAGTTTGTGGTAAAACATTTTCTCAAAAGACAGATTTAAAAAGACACACAAGAACCCACACTGGTGAGAAACCTTTTGCCTGCTCAGTTTGTGGTCAAAGATTCTCTGTAAAGGGAATCTTAGAAACACACACAAGAACCCACACTGGTGAGAAACCGTTTAGCTTAGCTGTTTAGCTTAGTTTGTAAAACTTTAACGATGACGTCCTATTAAATTCGCCATTTTTCAGCACAGCAAGCTGTATTTTTTATTATTATTTCCTGAAAGGTTATCATTTTGAAGGTGAGGAGATTTTCCATCCATCTATTTTCTTCCGCTTTTCCGAGGTCGGGTCGCAGGGGCAGTAGCTTTAGCAGGGAAGCCCAGACTTCCCTCTCCACAGCCACTTCCTCCAGCTCTTCCGAGGGGATCCCGAGGCGTTCCCAGGCCAGCCCAGAGACATAGTTTCTCCAGCCTGTCCTGGGGCGTCCCCGGTGTCTCCTCCCGTTGGGACATGCCCGGAACACCTCACCAGGGAGGCGTCCTGGAGGGATCTTAAAGAGATGCCCCGAGCCACCTCATCTGGCTCCTCTCAATGCGGAGACAAGCAGCGACTCTACTCTTGAGCCCCTCCCGGATGACCGAGCTTCTCAAGCTAACTGTAAGGGAGAGCCCGGACACCCTGCGGAGGAAACTCATTTCGGCCGCTTGTTTCCGGAATCTTGTTCTTTCGGTCACTGTTGACTGTTGAACTACTGTTGCCTTTTTTGGATTGCCTGCCTGTGTACCGACCTCTGCCCGTCTATTAAACTTTTCTTTTTGAAACTGTCCATTTGTTTTGGAGTCGTGCATTTTTGGGTCCTATCCTCTGTTCCGTTCGTGACACCAGTGGTAGCAATGAAAAATAAATAATTGAGGATTGGGTGCCCATTCTCGATAAGTACAAGTCACATGTAAACATGATCTCACCAACACACCACCGCATTTTGAAATACCTTGATATGTTGTATTCCTCCTGTTCATTCTTCATTTTCATATAAATTTTAATACATCTGTTGCTCCATTCAGATAAATTCCTTTTATAGCAGATGAACCTCTCAATCCAGGCCTATTACAATTTCCAAAAAAGATGATTTGTCTATATTTGTCCCTGCGATTGACTGGCGACCAGTTCAGAGTGTACCACGCCTCTCGCTGTGATAGGCTCCAGCAAGCCTGCGACCCTCATCCATCCATTTTCCGTAACGGATTATTTAAAATGTCTGAGCCAAAAGTCATTTGGGATCACCATGGCATCATCATACCACAACAATACGTTCCTGCCTTGTCTGGAAAAATCAAGCATGAAATAGAACTGAATCTAATCGTTTAAATGAGCCGAGCTATCCATGCTGCACACACACCGTTTCGAAGCAATAACTTCCGGTTCAGGTCGCTGGCGAAACCAATTCGGCAAAGACCTATGAACGTGTATCTTTTTCAGTCTTAAATCTTTTTGAACACTCAGACTTAGTTTTGTTAAGTATTATAGAAAAGCAGCGTAGATATATAACTTTGACATATATAATACACTAAAAGGACTCCGCCAGTGACCCGAACCGGAAGAAGTTGCCTTTTTTTTAAATTATGTTTTAACGTGATTACTTTCCACGTTATAACGTGAAACGAATCACGTTATAACGTGAAAGTTTCACATTATAACGAATTAATGTTATAACGTGAAAGTTTTAACGTTATAACATGAAATAGGTCACTTTATAGCGTGTAATTTATCACATTATAACGTGAACCGTATCACGTTATAACATGAAACGTATAGCAATACGCTTCCGTATTTTCATTTTACCCACAGAGTTAAAAGTTTCCTCACAGTCTATTTCAATGAATCATTTGCTTGTTTGAAATGAACATCACAAAAACATTGGACAAAGCAGTGCTTTAGCACGAGTGCTAATTCTCAACACTTGTTAACAGGAAGCGTTGAAGTAGGTACACTGAATATAGATTTCAAATCAGAGCCAAAGTCATTAGTTTTAAGATTAAACATCATACCAATGTGAATATTCTATTTCAGCAAGTCCAGAGCTTGACATCAACTTTTTTGCTCATCAGCCACTGTGCCTAGTGGCTTCGTAGAGTTATTAGCCACTCACTATTTTCACGAGACACAATTTTGTGTTGGATAGACATTCAAATTTTCTGAGACTGATTTTTTGGTTTTCATTATTAGTGAGCTATTATCATCAGCTTGAAAAAAAAAAAATAGGGCTTATAATACCTTTATTTTACATGGGTTTCACTTTCTGAAAAGAATGACAAACTAATAACTTTTTATTTATTTATTTATTATTATTTTTTTAAAGATGTTCTTTTAAGACCCGAAATATCTCAATCAAACAAGACCTTGACAGTCGATGACTTTACCGCTGCCTTTTTATGTATTTTTTTAAACAGCACGTGGGTCATCAAGAGAGGTTGAAAAAAGTTTTTGACAAAGTAAGGAAGAGAAATTTAAGTGTTTTTTTTTTTCAAATTTAAAGAGTGAAAGTAAATTGTCGACAGTCAGATAAAAAAACTTTACAGACACCTCAAACTCTACTTAAGTACAGTAAAGAATAATGTGGTAATCCCCTGGTTAGGTTCCAGACCCCCCTCCTCTCTTTCATGTGGGTGGCTCTAGCTCTGTCATGGCCCTGTGTTTCAAGTTTTTTTTCTTTGTGTTGCAGTGCCTGGGTGAGCGAAGGTGGGCGCACCTGTCATGCATTGTAATCATCAGCCTTTTTAGGGGGTACCGTGACAGTGTGTGGGCGTAGGAATATTCACTCGTTTTTGCCGCCGTTCTGACCGCTGTCCAAATTCAGGCGCAATACGATTATACCACACGGACCTTTTGTCGTGTCTCCCTGCGTTATCTGATTGTTGATTCTCTCTGGTTGTGAGTTCCTTTAGTTTCGTATGTCTCGCCATCATATGCTCTGCCATTTAATTAAAATTGTTCGGACCTCTTACCTGGGGTCTATTTTTTGGGATCTGCCCTTACGGCATTGCCGCACGTGACAGAATATTCCGGCCAAAAATGGACCCCACAGACTCAGACTCTTTTCGCCACGCGTTGGCAAGTCAGGGACATTTGGTAGTGAGGTGGATTTTTTTGCCTGTGGTTCCGAGTTGGAGGTCACCCAGGAGAACTCAGACGTCCGTCGGGCATGGGATGAATGAAGACTTCGAGACACTTGGCGTTTGGGCTAATTCGACTTATTGAACAAGCCTTAGTGTAATAACAGCTGCTTACATTGCCAGAACAACGAAAAAGCATCCGAAAACCCCTGGATCTCAGTTTATCAAGGTTTAATTCTCTGGGCGTGGAATTAGCCCCTCCCTGGGTGCACCCGGAAGATGGCCGTTCCTCATGACCCTATTTGGAATCGCAACCACCTGCTGGTGCCTCACCTTCTAGCTACGCTCACACCCGGTTCCCTCATCTTTTAAGATGCAAAACCATCCTCTTTGCAGACCGGGACGCCTGTTGTGAACCCAAGACATGTTACTATCTGGGCGGAGAATGAAAACCCTAATAAACAAATACAAATGGTTGAAGGAAGTCCTTTGATGTAGAACTTCAAAGAAAAGATGGTTGGCTTGAATACAGATCTCCAAACATTTGACCCTTGCAAAGGAACTCTGATTGTGGTACTACTGAAATATACAACAGTAGGAAGACACGAGACATCGTTACACGAGCTCAGGGAGGCAATTACAGCGTTAACGACCCATCTCAGTACGCTGAGTTCTCGGGTTGATCAGGTGTGTGCACTTGGATTACCTCCGGTTCTGGCAGAAGCACCCGCCACCAACACAGTGGCCGCGGTGCCACCCGCCAGGGAAGCTTGTCTGCCAAATCCACCTCGTTATGCTGGGGAGCTCGGCGGCTGCGGTCAATTTATTTATCACTGTACCTTAGTATTTGACCAACAACCGGTCACGTATGCCCAGGATAAGACGAAGATGGTTTTATAGTCTACTTACTGGTCAGACGGCATCGTGGGCGATGGCGGTCAGCAGCGCCAACCCAGCGTTACGTTCCTGTTTCCCGGCATTCGAATCAGAACTGAGGAGAGTTTTTGATCACCCCGTCAAGTGCAAGGAGGCCGGTAGCCGGTTGTTGGACCATTTCCAGGCCACTCAACGATGTTGCATTGAGTGGCATTTTTTGTCGGGGACTCTGTCCTGCCATCAAAGATGAGTTGGCGGCCCTGGACGAGACCACTAATTTGGAGGAGTTGATCGGACTAGCCTTTAGACTGGACAATCGACTGAGGGAACGGCAGCGCGAGCGGGCGGCTGAACGGCGCATTTTTTTTAGTCCGCTTCCCCGGGACATTCTTCATCCGCCATGGAAGACGCCGCCTCCCTCGACGAGGGAGCCGGCCCTGGCCGGGGAGGAGCCAATGCAACTTGGAGGGGGGCGACTGACGGAGACGGAACGTCAGAGACACATGAGAGCGGGGCCGTGTCTGTACTGCGGCCAACCAGGACACGAAGTATCCACCTGCATGGCGGGACCTTCACGGGGAAGTGACACTACGCCTTCCAAGCAGAGTGGCCAGGTGGTGGTGACAGCGCCTTCTGCCTCTGGAAAGAACGTCTCATCGTGTGAGTATTTTAATGAAGACTTGGTACCCGGTGAATTGAGAACTGGATCGAACAACAAGAGACTTCAATTGCCGGGCGAAGTATCGGGATTTGGCGGCAGTGTGAAGGTTTTCGTGTTAATTGACTCCGGAGCTGATGAGTGTTTTGTGGACTCCTGTGTGATAGAGACTCTAAATTGTCCACTGTACAGACTTAGAAAACCGAGAAAAGTTCTTAATTTGGATGGGCGTCTCCTGGCGGTTACAACACATATTACGGCTCCACTGTTTAAAGCTCTCGGGTAACCACATCGAATCGTGGCAATTTTTTTGTAATGCCCTGTCAAGCTGCTCCAGTTGTGCTGGGATTAACGTGGTTAAAACATCATAATCCAGATATTAATTGGGATCAACTACAGATTGTGAATTGGAGCCTATTTTGTAATTCTCATTGTCTGCAGTCTGCCATGTTGACTACCACCCCCCGTGTTCAAGACGAGCACATCGATTTGGCTAATGTACCGGCAGAGTACCATGATTTGCAACTAGTGTTCAGTAAGTATCGCGCCCAGTCTTTGCCACCGCATCGTCCATACGACTGTTCCATAGAGTTGATTCCCGAGGCTCCACTACCATGCGCAAGGCTGTATCAGATTTCCAAGCCTGAGCAAGAGGCATTAAAGAATTATATTTCGACTTCGCTAGCTGCCGGGTTGATTCGTCCCTCATCGTCGCCAGTTGGCGCCAGATTTTTCTTTATCAATAAAAAGGACGGGACCCTGCGACCCAGTGTCGATTTCCGGGGTCTTAACGACATCGCGATAAAGAATAAGAATAAGAATAAGTATCCTCTCCCGCTGTTGGACTCGGCGTTTGTGAAGGCTCCTGTGTTACATCATCCTAATCCTGACCTTTTGTTGTCGAGGTGAACGCATCTGATTCAGGTGTGGGGTGCGGTCCTGTCCCAGAGTTCCCCGGTCGACCAGAGGCTGCACCCCTGCGCCTTCTTCTCTAGGCGCCTGAGCCCAACAGAGGCCAATTACGATGTGGGAAATAGAGAGCTGCTGGCCATTGTCCTGGCGCTGCAGGAGTGGAGGCACTGGCTGGAGGGTACTAGGGAACCTTTTCAAGTTTTCACAAGAACCTGTCTTACCTCCGGACTGCTAAAAGACTCAACCCCCGTCAATCACGTTGGGCCCTGTTCCTTACCCGTTTCGATTTCATCATCACTTACCGCCCTGGGTTGAAGAACGGCAAACCTGACGCCTTGTCTAGGCTGCATGGCCCGGCCGTTCAGCCTGTTGTGGAGACCATTCTACCTGGGACCCGGGTGGTGCGAGCGCTTCAGTGGGAGGTTGAGAAGAAGGTGGTGGAGGCGGGGAGGGACGTCCAGGCCCCGGGAGGTGTTCCTGATGGCAAATTGTTTGTTCCGGTCGTTTTACGTCCAGAGGTGTTGAGGTGGTGACACACTTCTAGAGTCACTTGCCATCCTGGGGTCAGTCGGGACATTTTTCCTCATTTCCCAACGGTTCTGGTGGCAGGGACGTTAAAGAATATGTTTTGGCATGCTCAGTGTGTGCCTGTCGCAAGATGTCCCATCGTCCTCCAGCTGGTCTTATTCGTCCACTGACCATTCCTTCCCGCCCCTGGTCCCACGTCGCCTTGGACTTCATCACGGGCCTTCCGCTGTCCCGAGGGAACTCGGTCATCCTGAGTGTTGTCGACAGATTCTCCAAGATGGCCCATTTCGTTGCTCTGCCGAAGCTGCCGTCCTCCTTTGAGACTGCTAATCTCCTTGTCGACCATGTCTTCCGAGTTCATGGTATTCCTGCTGATCTGGTGTCTGACAGGGGGCCGCAGTTCGTCTCTCGGGTCTGGAGGTTGTTCTGCAAAGCGCTGGGGGCGTCCTTTAGTTGTTCGTCCGGTTTCCACCCGCAGACCAACAGCCAGGCTGAGAGGGCAAATCAAGATGTGGAGGCTGCTCTTTGCTGTGTTTGCCATCAGCACCCCTCCTCGTGGTCTTCTCACCTGCCTCGGGTGGAATATGCGCATAACACCCTAGTTTGCTCTGCCACTGGACGGTCGCCGTTCATGACTGCATACGGTTATCAGCCGCCGTTGTTCCCTTCTCGGGAGAGGGAGGTGGTCGTCCCGTCTGTCCAGGTCCATCTCCGAAGGGCTCATCGGGTGTGGCGGGATGTAAAGGCGGCCTTGTCCCGTACTGAGGCTCGCAACCGGCAGTTAGCTGATCGTCATCGGATCTCAGCTCCTCCCTGCCGTCCTGGTGAGAAGGTCTGGTTGTCCACACGAGATTTACATTTGGCCGGGGGGTCTAAAAAACGGGGTCCTCGGTATATTGGTCCTTTCGAAATTGACTCTGTTGTTAACCCGGTGGCAGTTAAACTTCGGCTCCCTCCCGCCATGAAAGTTCACCCTGTATTCCATGTCCCCTTGCTCAAACCGGTTTCCTCCAGCCCTCTGTGTCCTCAGCGGTGCCTCCTCCTCCTCCGCGGGTGGTTGATGTTGAGCCAGTGTACACGGTGGGTGAAATATTGGATTCCAGAAGAAGGGGCAGGGGTGTGCAGTATTTGGTCAACTGGGAGGGTTACGGCCCTGAGGAGCGTTCCTGGGTTCCCCGCTCTTGGATCTTAGATCCTTCCCTTCTCCGGGCCTTCTACTCTCTCCACCCGCAGAAGCCGGGTGGTCCGCCAGGGGGCGTCCTTTGAGGGGGGGATACTGTCATGGCCCTGTGTTTCAAGTTGTTTTTCTTTGTGTTGCAGTGTCTGGGTGAGCGAAGGTGGGCGTTGACATCGGTGACGTACCTGTCATCCATTGTAATCATCAGCCTTTTTAGGGGGCACCTTGACAGTGTGTGGGCGTCGGAATATTCACTCATTTTTGCTGCGTGTTTGCCACCGTTCTGACCCCTAGATTAACAATTGTTGACCACACCAGTAGTCCACGATGGTCTTGTGGTTAGGATTCAGCGCTCTCACCGCTGTGGCCCGGGTTTGATTCCCGGTCAGGGAACATTGATTCTTAAACCTTATCCTCATCAATAAAATCCCAATGTAATGCGGGAAGGCCGTGTGAAAGCGAGGCCTGTCAGGTCCTTGTTTTAGCACGTGACGGCACAGCTCCGTGACCGCTGGAATGCTGGCCGTCCAGCTGCCCTCCAGTCTCTCAATCCTGATGGCCCTTCACTGACAGAACTATTCACGGTGTCCGCGCCAGAGACTGTGATTCGATTCCCCCACGGTGAGAAGGTTTTTGTTACCTTTACCTTTTGGTGAACCTGTTTTTCATGGCAGATTTATAATAATAATAATAATAATAACAATAAAAGGCGGTGGCACGGTGGTCGACTGGTTAGAGCGTCAGCCTCACAGTTCTGAGGACCCAGGTTCAATCCCCGGCCCCGCCAGTGTGGAGTTTGCATGTTCTCCCCGTGCCTGCGTGGGTTTTCTCTGGGCACTCCGGTTTCCTCCCACATGCCAAAAACATGCATGAATTGGAGACTCTAAATTGCCCGTAGGTGTGAATGGTTGTTTGTTCCTACGTGCCCTGCGATTGGCTGGCAACCAGTTCAGGGTGTACCCCGCCTCCTGCCCGATGACAGCTGGGATAGGCTCCAGCACGCCCGCGACCCTAATGAGGAGAAGCGGCTCAGAAAATGGATGGATGGATAACAAAAAGCCTTGCTCACAAACCAGGGATCTTTCACATGTGAGGTAAACATGATCACCACATAACTACAGTAACTTCCACTCCACTTGAGATTTATAACATGACCAGCAAACCATGTTCAACAGCTCTGACGAGAGAGAGACAAAAAATAACCTGTTTCCACCTGGTCTCAAACCAGGGACCTTTCGCATGTTAAGCAAACGTGATAACCATTACACTATGGAAACTGTTGGGGGTTTAGTGTCCAAGACTGGACATGGAGTTAATGACAGACCGGCCTAGTGTGCAGAATTTATCCATCCATCCATCCATCCATTTCCAGGAGGCAGAGCAGACCAGGGCCTGGACTGGTTGCCAGCCAATCGCAGGGCACATACAAACAACCAACCATTCGGACTCACATTCACACCTAGGGGCAATTTAGAGACATCAAGTAACCTACCATGCATGTTTTTGAGATGTGGGAGGAAACCGGAGTGCCCGGAGAAAACCCACACAGGCACGGGGAGAACATGCAAACTCCACACAGGCGGGGCCGGGGACTGAACACCGGTCCTCAGAACTGTGAGGCAGACGCTCTAACCAGTCGGCCACCGTGCCGTCTGTTTTATATATATATATATATATATATATTCAAATGATAAGTCCTGATAAATCTACATCAAAAAAATAATAAAAACAGCCATTTTTTGCTTTAACATGCGAGCATTTTGTTTTTGGAGTGTTTCCAATGGATGAAGACATTTCAATTCTTTTTAATGGTGCAAATGGATTTGATAGACATGTAAATGGAGTCACCCTCATTGTTTTAAGCAGTGTACTTTATTAAGGATCACATATACACTTTACAGTTTAGCGCCAAAAGTCAAAAGTTTTTTTTAAGTCTATTTCAATCAATGATTTACTTATTTGATATTGACATCACTAAAACATTGGACAAATGCATGCATTGCTCAAAGGAAGTATGGGTCTTCATGGGCCATATTTCACTAACAAGTTTATTTCATGTATTTTTTTGCTGTAGAAAATTAAACTGGCAGTCATTTCCAATAATATCAAAATGTTTTGAAGCAATTGGTAAATAACTAATTCCCTTTCAAATGCCCCTTTTTTCATTGCCAAAATTGAAAAGCACTGGCATAGCTGTTGTGGGAAAAGCAATGTACTATACTATAAAGTGGAAGTTATCAGACATATTTTATACAAACATAGCTGTCAGGCAGAATCCCAGCACCTTCAATATTATTTTCAGGAAATTGAAAAAAAAAAAAACACCATCTTATCATATATCATTGCATCACATGAGCAACAGCTAGTACCCAAAATGTATGTTCAATCACAAATTTAAAGTGCTTAAATAAAATAATAAAACACATTTTATGGATTGAGATGGATAAGGACGTCATCATTAAAATGCCAAAAATATGGCAGCCGAGTGCCTCATACATGAACACAATAAAAGCAGCTAAATATCCAAAAGCTGTCAATAATCATCACCAAAATTTATGCGGACAGATCGACTCATGGCAGCTTAAACCTCTGAAAATATTACAACAATCAGCCCAATATTTTGGTTTTTATGGATCAGATAAACTCAAGTCAGATCAGCCGCAGTTTCTGGACAGGAGACCTTCGTTATGGGTCGTCCCACATTATGACAGTTAGCCGAAGTCCACATCGGTCACACAATGCCACCTTCACAAACGCCTTTGTGATCTATACATACATACACTATACATTTGTGGTGCATCAATTCAAAATTGAACTGTTGTATGAGGAAATAAATCTGCAAGAATGACTTCATGTGCCATGACGTGGCTGTCGTCTTTCCTCAAGGAGGCATTCCAACAGTCCATCCATCCATTTTCTGTACCGCTTATCCTCACTAAGGTCGTGGACGGGATGGAGTCTATCCCAGCTATCTTCGGGCGAGAGGCGGCCCAGCCAATCGCAGGGCACCTTTTAACAAATCGTCATTATTGTCCCAGACTTTCAATATGGGCAAAAATGATACCATGGAAAACAGAAGTTCAATGAGGAAATGTAATCCACTCCTGCTCGTTATGTGTCAGGCTGTGACAAGCTCACGTCCAAAACGTGTGCGGGCCAACATCTGGCTGAAAATCAAATATTTCATCAGTAAATTATTCTAAAATTACTACTGAATCTATTTTGGAGGGCTTTTTTACTGCAGACATCATTTATGAGTCTAGCACGATGGAATCAGTGCCCATGTTCAGACCATTAACTAGTCCCTTTAAAGTATTTTGGCACCAATGTTAATTCTTTACACTCGTGGGGCTTTTAGAAAATATATGGTCAACAAGAAGATCGAGAACAATAAAAGCTGGTACGCAGAATGCAAGAATGTAGACTTTTGTCAGTAACGTAGTAATTCTTTTTTAGATTAAACATTTACATTTTCATTAAAAGCTTCTTGAGCACTGCTATTCTCACCAGCACACTTGTGTGTCTTAACCTGATACTTAGAAGAGAACCTTTGGCCACAATCTGAGCAAGAAAAAGGTTTCTCACCAGTGTGGGTTCTTGTGTGTCTTTTTAAGTATCCCTTCACAGAGAATCTTTGATCGCAAACTGAGCAGGCAAAAGGTTTCTCACCAGTGTGGGTTTTGGTGTGTATTACTAAGTTTCCCTTCTGAGTGAATCTTTGACCACAATCTGAGCAGGAAAAAGGTTTCTCACCAGTGTGCGTTCTTGTGTGTCTTTTTAAGTTTTCCTTCTGAGAGAATCTTTGGCCACAATCTGAGCAGGAAAAAGGTTTTTCACCAATGTGTGTTCTTGTGTGCATTTTTAAATATCCCTTCCTAGAGAATCTTTGGCCACAATCTGCGCAGGAAAAGGGTTTCTCACCAGTGTGGGTTCTCGTGTGTATTTTCAAGGTTTCCTTATGAGTGAATCTTTGACCACAAACTGAGCAGGAAAAAGGTTTCTCACCAGTGTGCGTTCTTGTGTGTCTTTTTAAGTGTTGCTTCTGAGAGAATCTTTGGCCACAATCTGAGCAGGAAAAATGTTTCTCACCAGTGTGCGTTCTTGTGTGTCTTTTTAAGTTTTCCTTCTGAGAGAATCTTTGACCACAAACTGAGCAAGAAAAAGGCTTCATACCAGTGTGTGTTCTTGTGTGACTTGTCAAAAGTCCCTTTCGAGAGAATCTTTGACCACAAACTGAGCAGGAAAAGGGTTTTTCACCAGTGTGGGTTCTCATGTGTATTTTCAAGGTTCCCTTATGAGTGAATCTTTGGCCACAAACTGTGCAGGAAAAAGGTTTCTCACCACTGTGGGTTCTGGTGTGGATTTTTACGCTTCCCTTCTGAGTGAATCTTTGACCACAAACTAAGCAGACAAAAGGTTTCTCACCAGTGTGAGTTCTTGTGTGTATTTTTAAATATCTCTTCACAGAAAATCTTTGACCAGAAACTGTGCAGGAAAAAGGTTTCTCATCAGTGTGCGTTCTTGTGTGTATTTTTATGCTTCCCTTCATAGAGAATCTTTGGCCACAATCTGAGCAGGAAAATAGTTTTTCTCCAGTATGTGTTCTCACGTGTTGTTTAAAAGTGCTCTTATCAAATGTTTTCCCACACTGAGAACATTTCCATCGTTTGTTGTCAGGCTGAAATGTCATGTCAGTTTCAGACTGTCCATCATCATCATGAGTCGAGTGCGACGTCATGTCATCACTATGTGATAGTGGACCTAAGAGGCCGTCTGCTTGTGATCCTCGACAGTGTTCTCCATCAGCTTCTGTTGTCATGTGTTGACTTGAGCTGCTGCTTGGAGGCTCCGCCCCTCTGCTCTCCTCACTGACCTTCTTCTTCACTCTTCAAAGGGACACCAGTCGATGGAAACTTGGTGATATCCTCCTCCTTTTTCTGT
Source organism: Phycodurus eques (assembly GCF_024500275.1). NCBI lineage: Eukaryota > Metazoa > Chordata > Actinopteri > Syngnathiformes > Syngnathidae > Phycodurus > Phycodurus eques. The sequence continues at coordinate 135,539 of NC_084547.1, read as the reverse complement.
CTGATGTGGGGGTCCAGTTCTTTCTCCTCCTTTTTAATTGAAATGGGCTCCTCTTCCTCTTTGATGTGGTGGACCTCTTCGTCCTTCACTTCCTCTTTAATGCGAGGGGCCTCTGGCTCCTGCCGCTCAGCACGATGATCTTCAGCGGTGTCTGCAAGACACAAAAAGACAAACACACACAGCTTGCAGAATCTTTTCTCATGTTCAGGACTAATGTTGTGTATTATGCAGGGATCTTGTTTGATGTCTCAGATGCACAAAAATTAGCAGTGGCGCATAAAGTACTATCAATCTGTGTCTTCGGACAGGCCTGAACACATTTAATATACTGAGAGAGAACAAGAGCAATGGATAACACAAAATATTGAACAAACAGTATAAAAAATAGGGTAACACCGGTTATAAAACTGCAATATTGCGGGACCGTAAGGTTAGAAACTTTTCAGGAAATTAGAGAGAAAAAATAAAAATAAAAATACAGCTTGCTTGAGTTTGCAAACACCGCTTTGTTCAAGCTAGTATTATATCTTTAATTGCAGTCATATATCATTGCACCACATGAACAACAGCGGCTACCCCAAAATTATGTTCAATCACTAATTTAATGTGCTGAAAAATCGATAATTTATTAGGGTGTCATCATTAAAATCATACAAACATGGCGGGCGAGTGCCACATCCTTGCAAGCCTCCTGCATGAAACCAAAGAATAATGGCTTAATGTCCCAAAACTGTCAACAATCATCACCAAAACTTATGCAGACTTCTTTACTCTCTGCAGCTTCAACCTCTGAAAATATTACAACAATCAGTCCAATTTTTTTAGATTTTATGGATAAGATAAGATCAAATCAGATCGGCTGCATTGTCGGGACATTAAGCGACGTAACACGTTCGGCCGGCGAGACCCTCTTCATGGGTCATCCGACGTTACGACAGCCAACCAAAGTCCACGTCTGACACAAAATGCCGTCCACAGAAACGCCTTTGTGATCAATACATAAATTTTATCTATACTAACATACGCAGATGTACATTTGTTCAACGCAAAATTAAGATGACGTATGAGTAAATACATCTGCAGACATCATTTATGAGTCTAACACGATGGAATAAGTGCCCATGTTCAGACCATTAACCAGTCCCTTTAAAGTAGATTGGCACCAATGTTAATTCTTTACACTCGCGGGGCTTTTAGAAAATATATGAACAAGATAGATAGATAGATTACAATAAGCAGGGACGCATTGTTTCCATGACATGTCCATCCCAGGACTCACATAGTCTCAAGTATAAAATTATTTATATTTATAATTAAGGTTGAAGGCAAGAGGAGTTTGATATGTTGGAAATAATAAAATTGGGCAGGTCAACAACAATGTGAAAAAGTGTAACATAATAAAGTTTGTAAAAACACAAGTAACAATAAAGGTAATACAATGGACCCCTGCATATTCCCGGTTTGGCACTTTTGTGCAAAACATAATTTCGGCAACCATGGTCAAGAAGTACCAAGAACCACCCACCCCCAACATTCCCCGGACCCACGGCTGTGGTGTCCCTGAGCAAGACACCAATACTCTGAACTGCTCCCCGGCCGCTCAGAGGAAAAAGATTTTAAAATGTTTCTTGATAACTCTAAAACCCCTTTCCAAACCACCACTGCCTTTGCGAAGTGATTATATAGCAGATTTACAGCAGTTAAATCGATAAATATGACGCAGAATGCGCCTACTGCTTTTTGCATCCCATGCTTTCCGGTCTTCATCTCTTTCCGGCGCTGTGGCATCACACAAGCCAACCATCCTGTTCATTCGGCGTTGTGTGCTATTGTTCCATGCTGTTGTTCCCGTCTTTGAATATTGTCGTATGATTTAACGATGTCATAATGGCGGCACGGTGGACGACTGGTTAGAGCGTCAGCCTCACAGTTCTGAGGACCCGGGTTCAATCCCCGGCCCCGCCTGTGTGGAGTTTGCATGTTCTCCCCGTGCCTGCGTGGGTTTTCTCCAGCCACTCCGGTTTCCTCCCACATCCCAAAAACATGCATGTATTGGAGACTCTAAATTGCCCGTAGGCATGACTGTGAGTACGAATGGTTGTGCCCTGCGATTGGCTGGCAACCAGTTCAGGGTGTACCCCGCCTCCTGCCCGATGACGGCTGGGATAGGCTCCAGCACCCCCGCGACCCTAGTGAGGAGAAGCGGCTCAGAAAATGGATGGATAATGGTTTATTGTGTGGCATTTGGTTGTACAAATGGTTCAGGCAGCGGCAAGAGTTTTTTTATTTTTTTTGTATTTTTTGGTGGCTTTCCAAGTGAAAAAGGAATATGTGACCAGCGGATAGGCAAAGTAAATCGACGGGAAGAAACATGCTCAGCTATGGGTGCCTAGCAAGCATTCCAAGCTGCACCGATCACTTCGAACTGGCGTGTTTTGAGAAGTATTGGACAGAGAGGCAGAAGCTGAAACTAGCTGCGGTGCCAACTATTTTTCTTACGGACATCAGGACCTCAACCAGCAGCAACAGAACTAAATCTCGCTGCCGCCACGGTGCAGCAGCGGCGCAGCGCAGGCAAGAGGTGAGCATTTCCTTGTGTATACCTACGACTCTATTATGATTACTATGCACCGGGCAGTTGGGGGGGAAAAAAAAGACCCACGCAGTACTTTTAGAAACACACGGCAAAGACTTTCTGTGCGGCGTGTTATAACGCAACTTGAGCGAGGGGCACACAATATATAAGAATACTGCACCCTTTGTAAAAGCTTGTGCCATGTCACTGAAACATGTATGAATATATAACAGGTATAGTCGTGCTCAAAAATATTTGCACCCCTGGGGGTGGCATTATTTCAAGCCATGGTTTTGACATAGCGTCACATGGAGCCAGTGGCCACTCTCTTTTTCTGTTGTACAGCTGCTACTTGGCTGCTCGTCGTCGCCGTCGCTGTCTGATCGGCTGAAACACGTAGGCTTTGATAATGCCAAGTTCAGTTGGGTGCCCCCAGACGTCAACATCCTCCTCCTCCACATAGGCCAACACGTTGCTCGCCATTGCGTATAGTGTGTTTGGCAATTGAAACGTCACTTCTGGTAGCTCTTCGGGTGGATAGAGTAACCACACCCCGTTGTCTTGAGCGTCGGGTATGTTCAGGGAGAACTCAATATGCGTCATAAAAACCTTGTTTTTAGCTTAACTATGGTTGAAAACTTGCTGTTACGTGCATGTATTACATAACATATAAACAATGCAAATATGAACTTTAACTGACCACCATAACATCTTTGTCATCTGACCTTTAAATTGCCCTCTGCTCGAGTGTGTGCCACTAACAAGTGTGTGTGTTTGCTGTATCCACAAATGTGATGGTTAAAATGCAGAGGGAAAAAAAATGTGTATACGTTCACGATTAATAAAGATGATTAAAAAAATTTGGGGGGGGGGTTGTGGGGGTTTGAATCCTTTGTCACTCACGGAAAGACATGCCTATTCTCATTTTTCAGGTACTTGGCAAGAAATGTTCAGTGTTTTTTCAATATATTTTCATGTCAAAATACAGAATGCGGTCTGTGTACAACATGTAACCTCTCTTAACCAAACTTCCAATGAAAGTCAGAAGGCTCTTTTCTGTGTGTTTGGTGGGGGAGCAGAAGTAAATACAAACACACAGAGAAAAATACTTTGACAAAGCCGCACCGCATTCATCACAACATCATTCTTTCAAACGTTTGTGAGGGAGACTACACTGCACTTATTTTTAGCTTGTTATGAACCCTGTATTCAACTTGCGCTTTGATGGAATATCACAATGTAAATATGTAACTATATCACATTGCACCGTTTACTTTGCTTGTATTTGCTTTTATTTTGCTTTGTTTTACTTACTTTCAATCAGCCCCTTTGAATGATTTCAACTGACAAAATATTGACAACGTTCCTTTTTATTACATTTTTAATTAAATTATTCAATACCACGTCTTGGCACTTGTCTTTCCTAATTTACCATCATGTAATGACAGTTTTATTTAAAGAATGACAGGTTAGAAGAAATATCAAGTTTAGTAATATGTTAACAGAGTTACTCAAGTCGAGTTCCAAGTCAATGAAAACCTGATGCTCTAGTGAAATTATTATGTGGTTTCTCGCTTAGATTCAGCCTGGATAATTTTACTTCGAGTGGGTTGCTGTCAGCAGCCTCAACAGCGTACAACATTTACGTCATAAATCTTTGGGTGTATCCCGATTCTGGCCAATGATCCGTCAGGTTGTTAACCTGACATGCGCAAAAAAAAAAATTGTGCAGTGCAGAACAATGGTTCAATCGATCTAAGTGGATAAAACTCAAAACATTTGGGGTAAAAAGTAAGACTGTAGGGCTGGGCGATATGGCACTTTTTATTTTCTTGATAGTGGCATCTGATAAAAGAAAAAAAAGATTGAGGAATATATACACTAGATTACTCATGCATGCAACTAAACTTTTTATATTGTACAAATATAAATATCCGTTGTGACGAAAATATTAGCAAAATGACAAACGTCAAAAAAATGTATTCCAAAAAATACCCTGAAAAGTAATTTATATGATGTGAGACCAAATTAATGCAGGTTGACACCGAGTCTTCGTCAAGTTCCCGTACTACATTCACTGCAGAGCTACTTCTTTCTAAATTAATACTGCATTGAAGGCTTGACAGAGTACACCCATCACTACTTTACCACACTAAAAAATAATTCATCAAAACTTGGTCCGGGTAAACTTGTTTTGATGCATTTTGAATCTTCCCAAGCTCGTTTAGCTTAGCTTGCGAGCCATACATAAAGAGACATTTGTTTGCAAAATATTTTTAAGCAAAGATCAAACTGCGTGGAGGGGTCACTCTGCCATCAAATTGACTAATTTGAGCCAACGTTCCAGCTGAACATGCAAACTCCCCACAGGCAGGGCCCCGCGGGGATTCAACCCGAGTCCTCAGAACTGTGAGGCTGACTCTAAATTGCCCGTAGGTGTGAATGTGAGTGCGAATGGTTGTTTGTTTGTATGTGCCCTGCGATTGGCTGGCAACCAGTTCAGGGTGTGCCCCGCCTCCTGCCCGATGACGGCTGGGATGGGCTCCAGCACGCCCGTGACCCTAGTGAGGAGAAGTCTTCCTCATGGCTCTACACAGTGATTAGCCAGGCTAGCTAGCTAACGCCACTAGTCGCCAGATTATTACATACAATAACATACAAAACAGCAGCGAGGCAAAAGACTGTGCCGCGTGGCCAGCTCTGCACTGTGATTAGTCAGGCTAGCCAGCTACCTTGCTAGAATCACCAATCATCGCGTCACTAAGTTACTTTTCATCATCTCCATGCCAGCTTCGTCACTGGCACGGAATGTCCCTGGAGTAAATGAGACATGCACATCTGTGGAAATGCCAGAGGGGAGCTGCCTGGGCGATGAAGTTACAGTTGTTGATCATTGCGACACTGAGTCACCAATCATTGCCTGACTGGAAAAGCCAGCATCTGTGATGGCATGGGGCTGTGTTAGTGCCATTGGCATGGATAATTTACACATCTGTGAAGGCCCCATTAATGCTGAAAGGTACATCCTGGTTTTGGAGAAACATATGCTGCCATCCAAGCAACGTCTTTTTCATGGACGCCCCTGCTTATTTCAGTAAAACAATGCCAGACCACATTCTGCATGTGTTACAACAGCGTGGCTTCGTAGTAAAAGAGTGCTGGTACTAGCCACCCACTGTAGATACTTCTTTCCAAATTAGTTCTGCATTGAAGGCTATTTTACCGTACTAAAACATCATTCATCAAATATTGGTGTCCAGGTAAACTTGTCTCGATGCATTTTGAATCTTCCCAAGATAGTGTATCCTAGCTTAGCTTGATAGCTGCAAACAACGAGAGACATTTGGTTGCCAGATTATTACGTTTAATAACAACTGCTTGCACTGTTGTTAATAACTGCTTGCACTGTTGTTCGAGCTTTCGCATGGCAGCAAGACTGACTCGAACCTGGCGTGTTTGATTGAGAACTTGCCCAGTTCATTTCGGATACAGAAGATGAGGACTTTGATGGATTTGTGGATGAGGATTGATCAAAAAATAACGTGAGTGCATTGTTAAATACTTCAATAAAGTACAACCGGACTCAGTTTTGCTCCCGCTGCCTTTTTAAAAACATTGTTTTAGCGTGAATGCATGCTACCGTATGTTTTACCATGCCTGCGCCCAATAATACGGTGCGCCTTATGTATGTGTTAAATACAGAAATAGACCCCGTAACTGAGACTGCGCCTTTTAATACGGTGCGGACTATGGTCGTGAAAATACGGTATTCCATTGATAATAACTGTTAGTACCCACTATTATTAGTTGCCTACACCAAAAATGGGTGAGATAGATGATGAAATGATAGAACCTTTTTATTGTACAAGTGTGTGTTTGCAATAAAATGTTTAACTCATTCCCTGCCAATGCCGTCCAAAGAAGTCATTCAGAATCCACCTGTTCCCTGGCAATGCAGTCTAAAGACGTCAATGGCGTTTTTTTTAAACAGGGATGAGCGGTGGAGAGTCTTGTGCAGTTTGTGTGATCGTCAAGCCTCTGGATAACTGCACTGAGAAATGACACCCTGTAGAGGGCACCAGCGCCTCGAGGTGAATGTGCCTCCCTCAGAGGAAGAAGAAGGGGTCGGGGTAAAAGAGACAATGAGAAGACAGTGTATAGTGCAAAGATAATGGCAGAAAAGAGAGAATACAAAATTTAAAAAAAAGCTTTCGGTACAAGAAGTTTATTGCGCCAAGGCAAGAAAAATATTCCTGCAACAGACCGGAATGACGCCTTCGATCATGCAGGAGAATAAAGGATGACGCTGCAAGCAAATCACTTTGTTCCAAAGCTATCGCCCAAAATTCCGGGCCATACATATGACAAGATGCTCTCGGGCGCTTGGCAGCTGATTGTCTGCCGACTAGGATTTGAGTAAATGGGGTCCTGAATCGTCACATAGCGAACTCCCCCTGGATAGCCAGCCGAGCTTCCTCCGATGAAGACCGACGAAGCTAACTCGTTTGCAGCTAGCGTTAACTACATTTAGCAAGCAAACAGGCTCCTTCAATCATTGTTACATAAAAACATTATTTCCTCCCACAAGTTCACATTACAGGCCTGACTTTGGTGCAGGCAGCGTGGGTTCAGTTCCCACTGAGTGACAGCGTGAATGTGAGTGCAAATCGTTGCCCGTGTCTACATTTGCCCTGCGACTGACTGGCGACCAGTTCAGGGTGTAGTCCACCTTTCGCCCCAAGTCAGCTGGGATAGGCTCCAGCGCCCCGCCATCCTTACCAGGATAAGCGGTGTTGAAAATGGATGGCTGGATGCCCTGTTGCCAGTACGGTTTTGAATTTTCCAATTTCTGCTCATCCATCTTGGAGAAATTCACAGACATGCGAGTCTAATGTCTTTTAGGATTGTGACGAAGAAATGTTTTATTTTTTTACCATTGCAAAACACATCAATAAAGTGTCCTCTCGTAATCGTATGTATTTTTTTTTAAACTTACAAGTTATGCATCCTGCAGACGTTCGACTCCCATTCCAGTTCGCAGTGCAGACAAAAAAAGCTAATTGAATGCTATTTTCCTCCACAGCCCACAACAGAAATTTCAACAATGTATTTGTATAGTAATAGTTATATTTCTAAACTGCACAGGTTGTGCTTCGAGCAGAAGTAGGGACTGGTTTCAAGGACAATGACAACCACACAAGATCCCATTCACAGCCAACAAAGAATAAAATACAGATGTGGATCAAACTTTGCTAGATTTTATGCGCAAGGTAAGAAAAAACCTGGACTATAGAGCAAAACGGTTGAGGGGGAGAAATTACGAGGGAGAAAGTGCAAGTCTGGGAGCCCCATGTGTTCATGCATTTTTGCCTAATGTAAATTCTGTACATAGTTATACTTCTAAATAAAAAAAAAATTTACTTTCTCTGTGTTGTTTTATTTTCAGATGTTTGAGGTTGCGGCATGGTGGTCGACTGGTTAGAGCCTCACAGTTCTGAGGACCAGGGTTCAATCCCCGACCCAGCCTGTGTGGACTTTTCCTCCCACATCCCAAAAACATGCGTGGTAGGTTGATTGAAGACTCTAAATTGTCCGTAGGTGTGAATGTGAGTGCGAATGGTTGTTTGTTTAAATGTGCCCTGCGATTGGCTGGCAACCAGTTCAGGGTGTACCCCGCCTCCTGCCTGTTGATAGCTGGGATAGGTTCCAGCACTCCTGCGACCCTCGTGAGGATAAGCGGCTCAGAAAATAGATGGATGGATGGATGTTTGAGGTTTTCACGAAAGAAAAACAAATACTGGTGTCAAAGTCATTGTTCTGCTTGACCCGTCTGCTTTCACAAAATGGCTGTTTTCTCACTTTTTTCCTCCAGAAACAGATTTGGCTGAAAGTAGCCCATATTTGACAGCGGATTACTAAAGAACGGTATAAGCCAGGGACAAACTTTTTCTCTGATGAAAGAAAATGAAAGAAAGAAAGAGATGAAAGAAAATAGTCTGATCTTTCTTTCGGTGGCTTTGCAGTTTACAACATCATCTTGAGGGAAAATGCCTGGCAGTCTTCCATGCTCAGGAACAGGCTGGCAGTGAATGAGTTAAATGCTCCATCAAACGGAGCCTGTAAATAAACACGGGAATAGCAATAAAATTAGAATGCATGCAACAAGTGAACCAACCTGCTCTGCGTTGCACAATTTGAGGTTGCAGATTGAACACAGAGTCCAGTAGTTGACGTTGTAGCTCCTTCTCCTCTTTTGGTACCCAAAGTTCCTCCTCGTACTCTGCTGTCCTTCTTGCACACATTTTCACACGACGATCGGCTCTACGTTGGAGGGCTGAGAAAAGCAAGTGCAAATCAAACATGCGAAACAATTGAACAAAGATTCAGATTGGGACATTGTGGGTTAAAGGGTACGTTAGTTAAAATGGCAAAGCACCAAAGTCAACAAAAGGAAACCGTAAAACGTAATTATGCACTGTAAGAGATAACAGATGAAGAAGACAGCTAATTTGTGACTTCAGGAGAGACAATTTGTGATGAAACATTATAGACACAATCAACAAAAGGATTCAGAATTCAGATTAAGATAATAATAATAATGATGATTCAGAATATAATTGTTACAGAATATTATTTCAGTATTTATGAGAAACAAAGCGAATAGCATGTAATTGTTGGTGTTTTGATTGTTGTTCTTCCCCCCCCCCCCCCCCACATTTAAGGGCTATTATTACATATTGTGGCCCCACTCCTTACTCGTGGGTGCCGGAAAGAAAAACACTTTACCTCACGCTTGACGTCTGCTTCACGAAGTGTTGATCACAAACGCCTCTCTTCGTTCGCAAACTAAGCTAAACTCAGAAAAGCTAAGCTAGGCTAGGCCGAGAAGCTTCAACGTGCACGAGACGACTCCAACCGGACACGAAGATTGCACGAATGATGTTTTAGTCCACGAAAGTCGTGATCAGGGGCGTCCCGCGTCGAGGATTCACAACATTCGGTCCAAATTCAGGAAGATTTGCTGAACCACGATCGGCCCTCCTCCCGCATGGCGAGAAGAGAAAGGAGATGTATTACCCAGGATCCTTTACGGCAGAACTATTGAAAGCGACAGGCCACCGACTCGAGCCAAATGAAGTCAAGCCAGCCCCCCCTTCAAAATAAAAGGCTCCCAATAATAGGCCGACAGGAACGTCAATGCTTTGGATTTAAAATAAATATATTAAATAAGCCCTCTGCTATGACCCGACCAGTCCACTACTGAGAGAGTGTAACTTATGCCAGGATTGGAACGAGCAAGGTTCATTCGACTATTGAGATGCATTAAAAATTAAAGTTGATTTGAAATCTGCATCTGCGATTGGCTGGCGACCAGTTCAGGGTGTACCCCGCCTCCCGCCCGAAGATAGCTGGCATAGGCTCCAGCAGCCCTCGACCCGCGTGAGGAGAAGCTGTAAAGAAAATGGATGGCTGAAATCTGCATGCATGATTGCAAGTATATCTTTTTCAAATATTATTGAAAAAAATAATCCCATTAGTATAGCAAGACAAGTCCAGATCTGTGGGCCACTAAAAAAGGTTTGATAAAGATCTGATATTGTGTTTCCAAATAAAAGTCCCTCGGTCAGAGAGTGCCACAAGAGTGGTTGCCCGGTCTGCGCACCGGGCGACATCCCGGCCACGGCCCCAAATCCTGCAGCTCTGTCTTCATCCACGTCTCCTGGGGTTGAGAGCAGGTCCATCTCTTGGTGTCATGGTCAGATGCAGGTCGAGGAATGGTTGAATGCCTTGTCTGAGGAGATGGGGTGGGACGAAAAAAAGAAACACCAAACAATCAACAGCAGCACATTTGTTTCAGATGGCATCTTGTCATGGTAATTGGAAGCACCATATTTAAACTGGAAATTAACACACAAATATAATATACATGTGGAATTTTTTTATGTATAGGCCTTTAATTCAAAATTAAAGAAGAAAAAACAAATAAATAAGTTAAAAAATATGCACACTTTCAGCCATTGTAGATATACTTCTTTCCAAATTACTTCTGCATTGAAGGCTTGACAGAAATCCATCACTATTTTACCGTGCTAAAACATCATTCATCAAATATTGGTGGGCAGGTAAACTTGTCTCGATGCAATTTGAATCTTCCCAATCTTCTTCTTCTTTAGACCACTGCTACACTACAGTAACAAACGCATACCGTGCTATACCTCGTGCAGCCCTGGGCTCGTCTGATCACTGCTTAATTCACTTAATACCGACGTACAGGCAAGAACTTAAATGTGCGAAGCCTACAGTGAAAACAGTCAAAAAGTGGACCAATGAAGCCAAGCTGGAACTTCAAAGCTGTTTAGACTGCACAGACTGGAGTGTCTTTGAAAATTCAGCTGGCAGCCTGGATGAATATACGGACACGGTCACATCCTATATCAGTTTCTGTGAATAGGTTTGTGTACCAACAAAATCATTTCGCACATTCAACAACAAAAAGCCGTGGTTCACTGCTAAACTTAAGCAGCTTCGCTAAACTTAAGCAGCTTCGCCAAGCTAAGGAGAACCCATATCAGAGCGGGGACAGGGCCCTGTATAATCGAGCTAGAAACCAGCTTACTAAAGAAATTAACATTGCAAAGAGGATCTATGGAGCAAAGTTGGAAAAACAGTTTAGCGCAAACGACTCTAAATCAGTCTGGCATGCATTCCAATCGTTGGCACACTAGCCAACGACTTGAATACCTTCTACTGCAGATTTGAAAAGGACAGTTTCACACCACACACCCACCCGGCCGCACCCGCGACCACAACCACACCTCTGACTTCTGCGTTAACCATCCATGAACAGGATGTGAGACGCATCTTCAAACAACAGAAGATTAACGAAGCGGCAGGCCCGGACCATGTGTCCCCATCCTGCCTCAAAGTCTGCGCGGACCAACTCGCTCCAGTCTTCACTCAGATCTTCAACAGATCTTCGGAAATGTGCGAAGTTCCATCCTGTTTCAAATGCTCCACCATCATTCCAGTCCCCAAGAAACCTGCAATCTCTGGTCTGAATGACTACAGGCCTGTCGCTTTGACATCTGTGGTCATGAAGTCCTTTGAACGTCTCGTGCTGGACCACCTCAAGCGTGTCACAGGTCCCCTCCTCCTTTGCCTACCAAGTGAACAGGTCTGCGGATGATGCAGTCAACATGGGACCGCACTTCATCCTAGAACACCTCGACAGTGCAGGGACCTATGCGAGGATCCTGTTCGTGGACTTCAGCTCAGCGTTCAACACCATCATCCCTGAACTCCTTTCATCCAAGATTCTCCAGCTCAGCGTCTCACCTGCCATCTGCCAGTGGATTTACAGCTTTCTGACGGGCAGGACACAGCAGGTCAGGCTGGGGGAGGCCACCTCATCTACACGCAGCATCAGCACTGGGGCACCCCAAGGTTGTGTCCTCTCTCCGCTGCTCTTCTCTCTCTACACGAACGACTGCACCTCAGCGAACCAGACTGCCAAACTCCTGAAGTTTGCAGATGACACCACTGTCATCGGCCTCATCTAGGACGGTGACGAGTCTGCATATTGACAGGAAGCGGAGCAGCTGGAGCTGTGGTGCGGCCGACACAACCTGGAGCTGAACACGCTCAAGACTGTAGAGATGATCGTGGACTTCAGGAGGCATCCTTCGCCACAGCTGCCCCTCACGTTGTCCAGCTGCCTTGTGTCAACCGTCGAGACCTTCAAGTTCCTGGGAATTAAAATCTCTCAGGACCTGAAGTGGGCGACCAACATCGACTCAGTCCTCAAAAAGGCCCAGCAGAGGATGTACTTCCTGTGGCTTCTGAGAAAGCACGGCCTGCCACCGGAGCTGCGGAGACAGTTCTACACAGCGGTCATCGAATCAGTCCTGTGTTCTTCCATCACAGTCTGGTTTGGTGCTGCTACAAAAAAGGACAAACTCCGACTGCAACGGACAATCAAAACTGCTGAAAGGATTGTCGGTACCCCCCTACCCACCATTGAGGACTTGCACGCTGCCAGAACTAAGACAAGGGCGTGCAAAATCCTCTCGGACCCTCTGCACCCCGGTCACCAGCTCTTCCAGCTCCTTCCCTCAGGTAGGCGCTACCGATCAATGCAAACTAGAACTAGTAGACATTCCAACAGCTTCTTCCCTCTTGCGATCAACTTCTTAAACACCTAACCTATAATTCCATTACAATAAGCTGGCAATTTTTTGACTTGAGTTTGTTGTCACATTTCTGTGGGGCCAATTATGTATTACTCGTGCACTCACTGTAGTTGTCTCGCCACGCTGCACTATTTGCATATACTGGCCACTCATGCCAGAGTAGCATCTGCTCCATTTGCACACTGATTGAGGAGTATCTGTAACATTTGCACAACCGACATTGTCCCAGATGATCACACTACTCGTCACTTTAAACCGCATACACTCCTTGAAGTCTCAGCGCCCTTTGCACAATGGTCATTGCACCAGACTATTGCAATATTAGTCATTCGAACTGCTCTAAGTGCTAGAGGACTCTGTATCTTTTTGCACAATTGTTTTTTGTCAATGTCTTTATGTCTCCAAAGTGTTCTGTAAATTGACTGTCTGTTGTACTAGAACGGCGCCAACTACCGGAGACAAATTCCTTGTGTGTTTTGGACATACTTGGCAAATAAAGATGATTCTGATGATTTTTTTATGTTGGCCTTTAATTCAAAATTAAACAAGAAAATAAATAAATAAATAAGTTTAAAAATATGCACAGTTCCAGTCTACAGCCTCTCGATCCTGATTCCTACTTCACTGGCAGAACTATTCACGGTGTCAGTGCAGGACCTCAAGATTTGATTCCCCGATGGGGAGAAGGTTTTTGTCGAAGCTGTTTTTCAAGGCAGATTAATTTAATAAATAAAATAAAAATCAGGCCTTTTGAACCAGGAACCTTTCACACACGAAGTGCACATGAGAATCACTAAGCTACGGTAACTTCCGCTGAACAATATCACCAGCAAACCACGTGCAACAGCTTCCTGACAAGCAAAAACGAAAAACAGCCTGTTTCCACCCGGTCCTGAACCAGGGACCTTTCACGTGATAGGCGAACATGATAACCACTACACTATGGAAACTGTGGTGGCTGAATATTAATATTATTATTAATATATGATTATTATTAATATTTGCAAATGATGAGCCATATTGCTGCGATTGGCTGGCGACCAGTTCAGGGTGTACCTCGCCTCCCGCCCGAAGATAGCTGGGATAGGCTCGAGCAGCCCGTGACCCTCGTGAGGAGAAGCGGAAGATGAATGAATGAATAAGTCATAATGCAGTATATTCAACCATTACTGAAGTCAGAATTCTTTTTGAGAGGACCAAGTGTTTTGCGCAGTTATCAAGCCAACCATAATTTCTTTGAATTTCTACATCATTTCTACATTTCTACATTTCACTTGGCAAATCTCAGTTCAATGATAATAAATGCATAAAGGTTTGGTCTTAAACAGTCCAAGTATGATTGATTGAAGTCTGAAAACAAAAGCGCAGCTCCAGGAAGCAGGAAGTGGACTTTTGCACATTAAAAAAACCATTCAATTGCGACTAAAGCTGACGCACTGGAGCTCTCCTGAGAGTGAAGGTTGGAAGCTTGGAGCCTGAGATGGTGTTTTCACAAGGACCATGGTTAGAAGAGTTGAGGACAATCTCCAACGTCCAACCTGTTTGTACATCTTCAAAGATCCTGTAATACTGTCGTGTCGTCACAGCTTCTGTCGCGCGTGTGCAACAGTGGTGGGAGGAGAAAGGAGATCAATCGTGTCCATTCTGCAAGACAAAGTGTCGATCGTTGGATCCAGCCCCAAATTTGGCACTGAGGAATTTGTGAGGCCCTTTCACAAGCCTCAGTGGAGTCAGTGGCCATCTGCAGCTTGCAGCAGGAGAAACTGAAACTCTTCTGTTTGGACCACCAGGAGTTTGTGTGCCTCATTTGCAGAAACGCAAAAATCAACACTAGCCACAAGTTACAACCCCTCAGTGAAGCTGCGCGAGACCACAGAGAGAAACTCCAGAAAGGCCTGCAGGACATGAAGAGAAAAATGAAAGATTATTATGAGATTAGAGACAACTGTTACGAACAAGCAGAGTACATCAAGGTCCAGAGGGACCAGGTTGAAAGCAAGATTAAAAAGGATTTCGAGGTGCTTTATTGCTTCCTGCAGCTTGAGGAGAAGACCAAGTTGTCTGCTGTGAATAAGGAAGAACAGATGAAGAGTCAGATGATGAAGGAGAAGATTGAGGCTCTCGACAGAAACATTGACACTATCTCAGATGTGATCCGAACCACAGAGGACCAGCTGATGTCTGACCAGGTTTCCTTCATGAAGAAATACCAGGTTACGATGACCAGAATCCAAGAACTGTCCGACAAGCCCAGGCTGCTCCCAGGAGCTCTGCTGGATGAAGCCAAACACGTGGGCAACCTCAAGCTCACCGTGTGGGAACGAATGAAGGAGATGGTCTCCTACAGTTCCGCGATTCTGGACCCAAATACGGCCGTTCCAGAACTCAGCCTGTCTGAAGATCTGACCAGTGTGAGTTTTAAAATAGGAGCGCAGCGTCCAAAGAATCCAGAGAGGTCAAGCTAGGAAAATGTGCTCGGTTCTGCTTTGGACTTGGGAACACACGTGGAATGTTGAGGTGGGAGACAACACAGAGTGGGAACTGGGGGTGGGATGGGGGAACTTTTACTGGCCAGATTCCTGGTTGATATGGTCCATTGAATTTTTTGAAAGGCCAATACAGATTGTCTTTAGACTCTTCTTGGCAAAGTAGCATATTAAAAAGGATCACTGGATTTCATGAAGCTAAATCCAAAATGTTTTGACGAAAATGTGTATCGTGGACTCCGCCAGTGAAAGTGCAGAGAATCCGAGTTCGTGTGGACACTAACAAAAGATCACTTTCATTCTCTGAATCTCTTCCAAACAAAGAATTACTCAAAGACAACTTTACCAATTGGCCCCATTTGTCAGGTAACATGAAAATGTTTCCTTACTTTTACACAATGGATAAAATCCCTCTGAAGATAATACCAATGAGACCTTGTGTTACGACTCAGTCAGTAATGATGTTGAAGATATTTTGCACCTGCATTTGTTTTACATGTAGCGACCCCGATCTGCAGAATCATGTTTTCTAACTTTAATTTCAAATAACAGATTTTGTTGTGTGCAATGGTCAACACCAGGTGTCACAACCTCCATCCAAAATTATTATGTACTTTGTGCTTGTATCTGGATTAAGTTTCAGTGTAATAAAATCGAAATGTGAAATAAATACATTTGAGAGAAAACGTTTGTGTAGCTTATGAAGATTCTTACAGTACAAATGAAGAAAGACAATCACATTAAAAAAAGACAATAAATATATCACACCAAAAAGAATACTCTTACTTTTTTACAATTGGCCCCATTTCTCAGGTAACATGAAAATGTTTCCTTAATTTTACACAATGGATCAAATTCCTGACGATAATACCAATGAGACCTTGTGTTACGACTCAAGTCAGTAATGATGGTGGAGATATTTTGCACCTGCATTTGTTTTACATGCAGCGACCCCATTCATGAACAGACAGCAGATCACTTAGCAGTATATACAGTGGAATTGCTTGCAATCATGATGGCACTACAGTTGGTTGAACAAAACAGGTTAAAGCAGGTTGCAGTCTGTTCAGATTAATTATTGGCATTATTGTACTTAAAAAACATGGTATCACAAAGTAGGTCAAATGTGTGATTTGAAATTTATGATATATTGTATAGATTAAGTAAATTAGAGATGAGCGTAAGGTTTATGTGGGTTCCAGCACATAAAGGAATGAAGGGGAACGAAAAAGCTGATTATTTTGCAAAACAAGCAAGAAGAATGTTTGGGAATATCTTTTGGGATGAGTGAGGTCAAGGCTTATGTGAAAAACATAATTAAAACAGAATGGCAAAAACTTTGGAAATTTTTTTTATTTAATATTTTATTTGAGTTCTTCCGTTTCTTGGCAGTGTGGATTTCCATATTACCTAAACATTTAGTTTGACCTGAAATATTTAGATTTAACATTTAGATTTAACAATTATATTTAAATATATATTTAACATTTGGTTTTAATGTTTATATATTTATAGATTGAACATTTAGCTATATATCCAACATTTATCGATAGATTCAACATTTAGTTTTAAGATTTATATTTAAATTTATATATATATATAACTTTTATATTGACGATTTATATTCAGATATATATTTAACATTTAAATATATATTCAGCATTTAGATTTGAGACTTAGTTGGAGCATTTAATATTTGGATTTAATTATAAAGTTGACAATTATTGTTCTCAATGTGCAGAAAAGGGATTCTCGAAAATTCACATTTTTTAAAACACTGTTTGAAGCTAAATGTGATCAAATGTTATTTTCATTGTGAGCCGCTTTACAAACGGCATGAGGATGCTACTCCATGACTGCCGTCGCCATCTGATGTAGCATATCTAAAGTCTTTCAAATCTCAGATTGTTCTGTCATTAAATATGATTTTTGCGGGATCAAAATTAACATTTTAACCACTCATACATACTACACTGTTCTTATTTATAAATATTTCACAAAACCAGTCAACCATAAAATCTTTTGTTTCTGCAACACAGAAAGACGACTGGTCTGGACATTTATTAGCTGACACTCTGTGGGTTCCCATGACAACAGAAGACTGTGTACTCGCTGTACGAGTTGACTGGTTAATGTAGTATATGAAAACTAATTCAGGTAATCTTTATGATAAATTAATGAACACCAATTAAATATCTTAGAATTTAGCATAGTCATTCATGGTTCCAAAAAAAATAACACCGTCATACAGACATTTTTCACCTTTAATCTGAGATGAATACACACTCGTACTATACCATATACTTAAAATGACGCAGTATGAATACTTGGATGTTTGCTTAACCTGACACTCCCTCCACCAGCTGTTATCTCATTTGTTGCACTTTGGCACCTGACAAATCTCAGTTCAAAAATAATAAATCCATCAAGGTTTGTCCAAGTGTCAGAAATTCAGAAACAAGTCCAAGTGTCAGCAATTCGAGTCTCAAAACAAAAGCACAACTTCAGCAAGCAGGAAGTGGACTTTTTCGAACAATTCCTTCACTTGTGACTGTTGCTCTCCTGAGAGTGAAGGTTGGAAGCTTTGTAGCCTGAGACGGTGTCATCACAAGGACCATGGCTAGAAGAGCTGAGGACACTCTCCAATGTCTGACTTGTTTGGACATCATCTAAGATCCTGGATACATATGTAACAATACGTTTAGAATGACAAAAAAACACAAATTTACAGCTTATACAACATAAAGTGCTCCATGGGCTTCTCTCCGTCGAATATATATGCACACAATGCACCTAAAATACCCCAGACACCGATTTTCATGCTATGTGGGAATGCACACCAGGTTATGCAGAAACTCTCGTATATTTTACACTGCAAGATTCACACTTTCCCAAAGATTGTGCATACTTGGCGATTTAAGCATAATCGACCTCGTAAATAAATATTCACAATCATTACTCGTGTTAACTACCGCAAAGAAAGCAATTTAATTAAATTGGAAAAATAAACAATCTGTATATTATATATTATATATCTGGATAATATTAATCACTTGTTAAAACTCATAGAATCAGAATATATTGCATTAGAACAAATATCAGCGGAATGAAAAAATCCATGAGATAATTACATAGACAGCTGGTCACCCTTCTACAACATGCTCAATCTCGATATTTGATTCCTCTGCCTGGGTAGAGTGACATCTGACAAGACTATATCGTAAATGTAAAATGAAACTATTGTCTTTATTGTCGAGGTTGTTTTTTTTCTGTTTACAGCGAGTCCTTTGTCTTTTGTTTTCTTTTTTTCCATATTAATTACAGTCCCCTCCAAAAGTATTGGAACGGCAAGGTCAATTCGTTTGTTTTTGTTGCATACTGAAGACATTTGGGTTTCAGATCAAAAGATGAATATGAGGCGTTCACAATTCCAGCTTTTATTTCATGGTATTTATATCGAGATGTGTTAAACAACTCAGGACAGAGTACCTTTTGTTTGAAGCCACCCACTTTTCAAGTGAACAAAAGTATTGGAACGTGTGACTGATGGATGTTTCTAGTTGCTCAGGTGTTGGCTTTTAGATTGATTGCTTGATTAGCTAGTGCTTGTTTTTGGCTTTGGGTTTCACCTGTGAAAACTGCATTTGCTCTTAAGCTAACATGAAGACCAGAGAGCTGTCAATGGGACAAAGAGCAAACCATTTTGAAGCGGAGAGAAGAGGGAAAATCGATCAGAGCTATCGCACAAATCCTGGGTATAGCCAATACAACAATTTGGAATATCCTGAAAAAGAAAAAAAGTTGAGAGTTGTTAAGCATAAAAGTTAAAAATGACAAATGCAAGTGAAGCAAAATAAACTTGCATGCATAACTTCACTTAACTTACATTTGTAACTATAGCTATAGCTTCTCTTTATAGGGTATTACATTTAATGTAGGTTAAAAGGGATTTCCAAATCATTGCAATATGTATTTGATTACATTTTACACAACGTCCCAATTGATTTGGAATTGGGGTTTGAAATAGAAAAGGCCCCACAGTTTTTCATTGTTGGTGGAAAAGTTCATCTCTATCATTTAGGTGCCTTACACACTTATTCACTTTGGGTTCATTTGTTTGTTATTCTTGTTGGAGTGGTCCGGTTCACGTGATTTGTGCATGGATGATGACAGCCTGGCAGCTGGAAGAAAGTATGTGTACGGCAATATAAACTGTGCATTAATGATAAGTGAGTCGTGATACAGAAGTACAGTCTGTATGTATTAATAATAGTAATAATAATAATAATAATGATAGCGCTTTTCTAGGCACTCAAAGATGCTTTACAATTGCATGCACTATTCATTGACACCCTGGTGGTAAGCTACTTGTGTAGCCACAGCTGCCCTGGGCAGTGTGGCGGAAGCGTGGTTGCCATTCTACGCCGACAGCCCCTCCAAGCACCGTCTCATGTTAAACTCGACAAATGCCTTATGGACACTTTTATTTTACTTGGTATGATAAATATCTACACTAAATAATATTTAACGTGTGTTTAGGATCTTATTGTAATGATTGTATTTACAGTATGTATTAATGGCAACAATAATTCCTGGAAAAGTTTTCAACTTGTTTTAAAATCCAAACAAACACATATTTAATGAACAAAAGAAGGTATTAAAGTTCATTACAAGTCTATTGATGTTATTAATGGCCTGGTATGGCAAGAACAAAGTAAGAGACCATCTCCTTCATTCGTTCCCACACGGTGAGCTTGAGTTTGCCCACGTGTTTGGCTTCATCCAGCAGAGCTCCTGGGAGCAGCCTGGGCTTGTCGGACAGTTCTTGGATTCTGGTCATCGTAACCTGGTATTTCTTCGTGAAGGAAACCTGGTCAGACATCAGCTGCTCCTCTGTGGTTCGGATCACATCTGACATAGCGGCAATGTTACTGTCGAGAGCCTCAATCTTCTCCTTCATCATCTAACTCTTCTTCTGTTCTTCCTTATTCACAGCAGAGAACTTGGCCTTCTCCTCAAGCTGCAGGAAGCGACGAAGCACCTCAAAATCCTTTTTAATCTTGCTTTCAACCTGGTCCCTCTGGACCTTGATGTACTCTGCTTGTTCGTAGCAGTTGTCTCTAATCTCATAATAATCTTTCATTTTTCTCTTTATGTCCTGCAGGGCTTTCTGGAGTTTCTCTCTGTGGTCTTGCACAGCTTCATTGAGGGGTTGGAACTTGTGGCCATTGTGGATTTTTGCGTCTCTGCAAATGAGGCCCACAAGCTCCTGGTGGTCCAAACAAAAGAGTTTCAGTTTCTCCTCATGCAAGCTGCAGATGGCCTCTGACTCCACTGAGGCTTGTGAAAGGGCCTCACAAATTCCTCAGTGCCAAATTTGGGGCTGGATCCAACGATCGACACTTTTTCAAACAGGTTGGACATTGGAGATTGTCCTCAACTCTTCTAACCATGGTCCTTGTGAAAACACCATCTCAGGCTCCAAGCTTCCAACCTTCACTCTCAGGAGAGCTCCAGTGCGCCTGCCTTCGTTCCAAGTGAATGGGTTGTTTAATGACCAAAAGTCCACTTCCTGCTTCCTGGAGCTGTGCTTTTGTTTTCAGACTTCAATCAATCATACTTGGACTGTTTAAGACCAAACCTTTATGCATTTATTATCATTGAACTGAGATTTGCCAAGTGAAACATTACAGGGGATAACGGCTTGTGGAGGGAGTGTCAGGTTAAGCAAACATTCAATTGCATAGTCACACATACTGCGTCATCGAAAGTACAGCAGGGGTGTCAAACTCAAATTCACCAAACTGTCAGGTTCAAACAACCTAGAACATTTAATAAACAATAAACAAGGAAGGAAGACGAGAGATGGTTTATATACTCGCGAGGAGAACTGAAGACACTCTGTCGATCCCTCTCTTTTTATTTTCTTAGGGCGGTTCCTAGTTACACAGACGTTGCTGCTATCTGAAGATAAGGGCACACAAAGCAGCACCGTAAAACAGTCACATATATGACTCATTGTGGAGATGTGTTCTTCATCAGCGCTGATTGCTTCAACCTTTGACCTTCGACCGCAAAATGTTCCAGCCGCTATCTTTTGACCTCCAGTCATTCACTTCCCCCCTTTTAAGGAAGTTTAACTCACCACTGTCTTCCCTCCATCGGAATGCCGTCAACCGTCAGATCCCAGCTGGTGGGTCGAGGTCCAGTCCTGGAAAAGGATCTCTCGGCTCTCTCTAGGGAGCCTGCCGTGGCCACGGTCTTTCTGGAGTCCACCACACCCGCTGGAATCCTTAAGTATTTTGGCATCCGGCTCGAAGGGCCAAGTTAAATGTCAGGTTCAAACAACCTAGAACATTTAATAAACAATAAACAAGGAAGGAAGACAAAAAATTCTTTATATCCTCGCGAGGAGAAGGATTAGAGTTGTTCGCAGTGACAAACTCCTACCGCTCTGAACACACTCTGTCGATCCCCCTCTTTTTATTTTTTTAGGGCGGTTCCTAGTTTCGCATACGCTGCTATCTTAAGATAAGGGCACACAGCAGCACCGTAAAACAATCACAGAAATGCCGCTATCTTTTGATGAGGGCACAGTCCTCTTCACAGACGTCAACTTTTATGATGCAATCAACATTATTCTGCTAAATGCATGCTTTGAAATAGTATTAAAGTAAACATGAGATAACTTGTATACATTTATTCTAACACAAACTCCATGACTCCGAAAAGACAAAGGTCGCACTAATAAACGCACAAATGGCTGTAGGAATTCCTTTCATGTCGAAATACAAAGAAAAGATGGTTGGCTTGATAACTGGTCAAAACACTTGGTCCTCTCAAAAATAATTCTGACTTCATCCATCCATTTTCTGAGCTGCTTCTCACTGGGGTCGTGGGCGTGCTGGAGCCTATCCCAGCTATCATCGGGTAGGGAGCGGGGTACACCCTGAACTGGTTGGCAGCCAATTGCAGGGCACATACAAACAAACAACCATTTGCACTTATGGGTAATTTAGAGTCATCAATTAACCTACCAAGAATGTTTTTTGGGATGTGGGAGGAAACTGGAATGCCTGGAGAAAACCCACACAGGCACAGGGAGAACATGCAAACTCCACAGAGGGGGGGGATTGAACCCTGGTCCTCAGAACTGTGAGGCAGATGCTCTAACCAGTCATCCACCGTGCCGCTGCATTATGACTTATCATTTGTAAATATTAAATTCTGGTGGGCTGGTCTGTCAATTACTCCATGTCCGCTGTTAGGACTACAGCCACCACAGTTTCCATAGTGTAGTGGTTGTCACGTTTGCTTAACATGCGAAAGATCCCTGGTTCGAGACCGGGTGGAAACAGGCTCTTTTTCGTTTTTGCTTGTCAGGCAGCTGTTGCATGTGGTTTGCTGGTGACGTTGTTCAACAGATGTTATCATAGCTTAGTGATGCTCATGTGCACCTTGTGTGTGAAAGGTCCCTGGTTCAAAACTTAGTGTGAACACACCGTGGTTTTTATTTTCTTTTTTAATTAATCTGCCGAGAAAAACAGCTTCGCCAAAAACCTTCTCCCCGTCGGGGAATCAATTCTTGAGCTCCTGCGCGGACACCGTGAATAGTTCTGCCGGTGAAGTGGGAATCAGGATCGAGAGGCTGTCGACGGAAAGTGTGCATATTTTTTTTTACTTATTCATTGATGTTTTTTCTTGTTTAATTTTGAATGAGAGGCAAATGTAAATTTTTTTCCACATGGATATTTTATTTGTGTGTTAATTTCCAGTTTAAATGTGACAGTGTAAGGTATGGTGCTTCCAATTACCATGACAAGATGCCATCTGAAACAAATGTGCTGCTGTTGATTGTTTGGTGTTTCTTTTTTCCCCCCCTCCTCAGACAAGGCATTCAACCGTTCCCCTAGCTGCATCTGACCATGACACCAAGAGACGGACCTGTTCTCAACCGAAGGAGACATGGATGAAGTCACAGCTGCAGGATCTGTGGCCGTGGTTGGGATGTCGCCCGGTGCGCAGAGCAGGCAACGCCGCCACTTGACAAGCAGGTCTCGTGGCACTCTCTGACCGAGGGACTTTTATTTGGAAACACAATATCAGATCTTTATCAAACCTCTTTTAGTGGCCCTCAGATCTGGACTTGTCTTGCGATACTAATGGGATTATTTTTTAAAAATATATATTTTGAAAAAGGGCTGCATGATGACTGGTTAAGAGCGTCAGCCTCACAGTTCTGAGGACCGGGGTTCAATCCCCGCCTGTGTGGAGTTTGCATGTTCTCCCCGTGCCAGCGTGGGTTTTCTCCGGGCACTCCGGTTTCCTCCCACATCCCAAAAACATGCATGGATTGGAGACTCTAAATTGCCCGTAGGTGTGACTGTGAGTGCAAATGGTTGTTTGTTTGTATGTGCCCTGCTATTGGCTGGCAACCAGTTCAGGGTGTACCACGCCTCCTGCCCGATGATAGCTGGGATAGGCTCCAGCACGCCCGCGACCCTAGTGAGGAGAAGCAGCCATCCATCCATTTTCTTTACAGCTTCTCCTCACGCGGGTCGAGGGCTGCTGGAGCCTATGCCAGCTATCTTCGGGCGGGAGGCGGGGTACACCCTGAACTGGTCGCCAGTCAATCGCAGATGCAGATTTCAAATCAACTTTAATTTTTAATGCATCTCAATATTCGAATGAACCTTGCTGGTTCCAATCCTGGCATAATTTACTTTCTCTCAGAAATGGACCAGTTGGGTTATAGCAGAGGGCTTATTTAATATAATTATTTTAAATCCAAAGCATTGACGTCCCTGTCGGCCTATTATTGGGAGCCTTTTATTTTGAAGGGGCGGCTGGCTTGACTTCAGTTGGCTCGAGTCGGTGGCCTGTCGCTTTAAAATTGTTCTGCCGTAAAGGATCCTGGGTAATACATCTCCTTTCCCTTCTCGCCGTGCGGGAGGAGGGCCTATCGTGCTTCAGCAAATCTTCCTGAATTTGGACCGAATGTTGTGAATCCTCGCCGCTTGACGCCCCTGATCGCGACTTTAGTGGACTAAAACATCATTCGTGCAATCTTCGTGTCCGGTTGGAGTCGTCTCGTGCACGTTGAAGCTTCTCGGCCGAGCTCAGTTTAGCTGGCTAACGAAGAGACGCGTTTGTGATCAACACTTCGCGAAGCAGACGTCAAGCGTGAAGTAGAGTGTTTTTCTTTCCGCCACCAAATTAGTAAGGAGTGGGGACCAAAATATCTAAGACTAACACTAAAATGAGGTTTAAAAAAAAAAAAAAAAAAAAAAAAACACCAACAATTACATGCTATTTGCTTTGTTTCTCTGAGATACTGAAATAATCTGTCACAATTATATTCTGAATCATTATTATTATTATTGTTGTCTTAATCTGAATTCTGAATCCTTGTGTTGATTGTGTCTATAATGTTTCATCACAAATTGTCTCTCCTGAAGTCACAAATTAGCTGTCTTCTTCATCTGTTATCTCTTACAGTGCATAATTACGTTTTACGGTTTCCTTTTGTTGACTTTGGTGCTTTGCCATTTTAACTAACGTACTGTTTAACCCACAATGTCCAAATTTTAACCGTTGTTTAATTGTTTCGCATGTTCAATTTGTACTTGCTTTTCTCATCCCTCCAACCTAGAGCGGAAAGTGTTGTGATCGTCGTGTGAAAATGTGTGCAAGGAGGACAGCAGAGTACGGGGAGGAACTTTGGGGACCAAAAGAGGAGGAGAAGCTACAACGTCAACGACTGGACGCTGTGTTCAATCTGCAACCTCACACTGTGCACCGCAGAGCAGGTTAGTTCACTTGTTGCATGCATTCTAATTCTATTGCGATTCCTGTGTTTATTTACAGGCTACGTTTGATGAAGCTTTTAAC
Organism: Phycodurus eques; assembly: GCF_024500275.1. NCBI lineage: Eukaryota > Metazoa > Chordata > Actinopteri > Syngnathiformes > Syngnathidae > Phycodurus > Phycodurus eques. The sequence continues at coordinate 110,397 of NC_084547.1, read as the reverse complement.
TCATTCACTGCCAGCTGTTTCCTGAGCACAGAACCCAAGACTGCCAGGCATTTTCACTCATTTTTCACACCCCACAGAATATTTTGTACTATGATGACGTAAACAGCAAAACTACCAAATGAAAGATCAGACAGTCTTCTTTCATCAGAAAAAAGGTTTGTGTCTGGCTTATACCGTTCTTTAGTAATCAGCCGCCAAATATAAGCGACTTTCAGCCAAATCTGTTTCTGGAGGAAAAAAGTGAGAAAACAGCATTTTTGTGAAAGCAGACAGATCAAGCAGAACAATGACTTTGACAACAACTATTTTCTTTTCTTTCGTGAAAACTTCAAACATCTGTCACTGGGTGGGAACTGAACCCACGATGCCCGCACCAAAGTCAGGCCTGTAATGTGAACCATCCATCCATCCATCCATTTTCTGAGCCACTACTCCTCACTCGGGTCGCGGGCGTGCTGGAGCCTATCCGAGCTGTCATCGTGCAGGAGGCGGGGTACACCCTGAACTGGTTGCCAGCCAATCGCAGGGCACATACAAACAAACAACCATTCGCACTCACAGTCACACCTACGGGCAATTTAGAGTCTCCAATGAATGCATGTTTTTGGGATGTGGGAGGAAACTGGAGTCCCTGGAGAAAACCCACACAGGCACGGGGAGAACATGTAAACTCCACACAGGCGGGGCCGGGGATTGAACCCGGGTCCTCAGAACTGTGAGGCTGACGCTCTAACCAGTCATCCACCGTGCCGCCATAATGTGAACTAGTGGGACTAAATTATGTTTTTCTGTAACAAGGATTGAAGGAGCCTGTTTGCTAGCTAAATGTAGTTAACGCTAGCTCCAGATGAGTTGCCTTCGTCTGTCTTCATCGGAGGAAGCTCGGGATGAAGCTCGGCTGGCTATCCAGAGGGCGTTCACTATGTGACGATTCCGGATCCCATTTACTCAATTCCTGGCCGGCAGACAATCAGCTGCCAAGCGCCTGAGAGCTTCCCGCCATATGTATGGCCCGGCATTTTGGGCGATAGCTTTGGAACAAAGTGATTGGCTCGCGGCGTCATCCTTTATTCTCCTGCATGATCTAAGGCGTTATTCCTGTCGGTTGCAGGAATATTTTTCTTGCCTTGGCACAATAAACTTCTAGTACCGAAAGCTTTATTTATTTATTTATTATTATTTATTTTTTTTAATTTAAAGATTTTTAAAAACATTTCTCCTCTCTCTATCTTTGCACTATACACTGTCTTCTCATTGTCTCTTTTACCTCGCCCCTTCCTCTTCTTCCTCTGTGGGAGGCACGTTCACCTCAAGGCATCGGTGCCCCCTACAGGGTGCCATTCCTCAGTGCAGTTATCCAGAGGCTTGACAATCACACCCAAACTGCACAAGACCCTCCACCGCTCATCCCTGTTTAAAAAAAAAAACTCCTTTGACGTCTTTAGACGGCATTGGCACTGAACAGATGGATTCTGAATGACGTCTTTGGATGGCATTGGCAGGGAATGAGTTAAACATTTCATTGCAAACACACACTTGTACAATGAAAAGGTTCTATCATTTCATCATCGATCTCATCCATTTTTGGTGTTGGCAACAAATAATAGAAGGTACGAACAGTTATTATAAATGGAATCTATCTATGCCGTGGTGCAGTTTTGTATGTGTTATTAAACGTAATAATCTGGCAACCAAATGTCTCTCGTTGTTTGCAGCTATCAAGCTAAGCTAGGATACACTATCTTGGGAAGATTCAAAATGCATCGAGACAACTTTACCTGGACACCAATATTTGATGAATGATGTTTTAGCACGGTAAAATAGTGATGGATGTCTGTCAAGCCTTCCATACAGAAGTAATTTGGAAAGAAGTATATCTACAATGGGTGGCATAGTGGAAGACTGGTTAGCACATATGTCTCACAGTTCTGAGGTTTGGGGTTCAAATCCCATCCTCGCCTGTGTGGAGTTTGCGTGTTCTCCCAGCACCTGCGCTGGTTTCCTCCGGCACTCCGGTTTCCTGCCACATCCCAAAAACATGCGTGGTAGGTTGATTGAAGACTCTAAATTGCTCGTAGGTGTGAGTGTGTGTGTGTATATGGTTGTTTGTTTCCATGTGCTCTGCGATTGGCTGGCGACCAGTTCAGGGTGTACCCTGCCTCTCGCCCGAAAGGAGCTTACCTGAATTGCTCAGTCATTCACAAGCGCAGATGGGGCGAGGTTCACCTCTTTGTGAACAGGTGCGTAAGAAAATAATCGGAACAGTTAGGACAATGTACAATTGCAAGGAATTTAGGTCATCTACGGTCCATAATATCCTCAAAAGGTTCGGAGAATCTGGAGAAATCTCTGCATGTAAGCAGCAAGGCCGAAAACCAACATTCAAACTGATGAACTTTATTGTTTTTAGCAAATAATCATTAATTGAGAATTTTTTGGCTGCAACGCATTCCAAAAAGCTGGACAGGATCATGTTTACCACTGTGTTACATCACCTTTTCTTTTAACAACATTCAATAAATGTTTGGGAACTGAGGACACTAATTGTTGAAGCTTTGTAGGTGGAATTATTTCTTGTACAGCTTCAGCTGTTCAACAGTCCGGGGTCTCCGTTGTCGTGTTTTACGCTTCATAATGCGCCACACATTTTCAATGGGAGACAGGTCTGGACTTCAGGCAGGTCAGTCTAGCACCAGCACTCTTTTACTACGAAGCCACGCTGCTGTAACACATGCAGAATGTGGTCTGGCATTGTCTTGCTGAAATAAGCAGGGGCGTCCATGAAAAAGACGTTGCTTGGATGGCAGCATATGTTTCTCCAAAACCAGGATGTACCTTTCAGCATTAATGGTGCCTTCACAGATGTGTAAATTATCCATGCCAATGGCACTAACACAGCCCCATGACATCACAGATGCTGGCTTTTCCAGTCAGGCAAAGATTAGTGACTCAGTGTCGCGATGATCAACGACTGTAACTTCATCGTCCAGGCAGCTCCCCTCTGGCATTTCCACAGCTGTGCATGTCTCATTTACTCAAGGGACATTCCGTGCCAGTGCGCACGGAGATGATGAAAAGTAATTTAGTAACGCGATGATTAGTGATGCTAGCAAGGTAGCTGGCTAGCCTGGCTAATCACAGTGCAGAGCCGCAGAGCTGGCCACGCGACAAAGTCTTTTGCCGCGCTGCTGTTTTGTATGTGTTATTGGATGTAATAATCTGGCGACTAGTGACTTTAGCTAGCTAGCTTGCTTCCGTGGCTAATCACGGTGCAGAGCCATGAGGCTTTTGTTTTTATTTATTATTTTTGAAGGGGGGATTCTTGTTTCATCTTCTTGAGGGGCCTGCACAAGTAATATCCCATCGTCTTGTCAACGTATTGTAGCATCAGCGAAGTTGACGGCGACCCAGCATGCCTCACGGCTCAGGTTATAAGCAGTTCCCCTCTTATTACTTGTTCTGTTGTGTACAGTGTAATGTCTCAAGTCTTGAGTGTGGGCCGTTAATTGGCGGTGGTGACATCAATAAAGATGAAAGGACAAAGGAACATTTCAGATGGAACATTGGCTCAAGTTAGTCAATTTGAGTGCGGAGTGACTGAACACGAGTTAAGTACCCCGCCACATACTTTGCTGTCGTACTTGCACACATTTCACAACATAATCACAACACTTTATCCTCACACTTGATCTTTGCTTAAAAATGTTTTGCAAACATGTCTCTCTTTGTGTACGGCTAGCAAGCTAAGCTAGGCTAAACTAGCTTGGGGAGATGCCTGGACCAAGATTTGATGAATTATGTTTTAATGTGGTAAAGTAGTGATGGATGTACTCTTTTTTTGGAATACATTTTTTGACGTTTGAGTCATTTTGCTAATATTTTCGTCACAACGGATATTTATATTTGTACAATATAAAAAGTTTAGTTGCATGCATGAGTAATCTCAGAATCAGAATAATCTTTATTAGCCAAGTGTGTCCAAAAAAAAAACCACAAAAGGAATTTGTCTCCGGTAGTTGGTGCCTCTCTAGTACGACAACAAACAGTCAATTGACAGAGAACACCTTTGAGACATAAAGACATTGAGAAAAAGAGTTACTGAGCAATAAAGAGTTGCTAGTTATCTGGTAATGCCGGTACAATTAATGTTTTATTTTTATTTTTTGACAATTGTGAAAAAAGATGCAGAGTCCTTTAGCACTTAGAGCAGTTCGAAAGACTAATCTCGCAATAGTCTGTTGCAATGACCATTGTGGAAAGGGCGCCGAGACTTCAAGGATTGTATGGTTTAAAGTGACGAGTAGTGCGACAATCTGGGACATTGTTGATTGTGCAAATGTTGCAAATACTCCTCTGTCAGTGTGCAAATGGGGCAGATGCTACTCTGGCATGAGTGGCCAGTATTGGTCAACAACAGATATGGAAATAGTGCAGCATGGCGAGAAAACTACAATGAGTGCACGAGTAGTATATAATTGGCCTGACAGAAATGTGACAACAAACTCAGACAAAAGAAATTGGCAGCATGTTGCAATGGAATTGTAAATTAGCTGTTTAAGAAGTTGATTGCAAGAGGGAAGAAGCTGTTGGAATGTCTGCTATTTCTAGTTTGCATTGATCGGTAGCAAAGGGGAAGGTGTCGGAAGAGCCGGTGACCGGGATGTGGTGGGTCCGTGAGGATTTTGCACGCTCTTGTCTTAGTTCTGGCAGCGTGCAAGTCCTCAAGGGTGGATAGGGGGGTACCGACAATCTTTTCAGCGGTTTTGATTGTCCGTTGCAGTCAGAGTTTGTCCTTTTTTGTAGCAGTACCAAATCAGACTGTGATGGCTGTATGTTGGTATTAAGTGAATTAAGCAGTGATCAGATGAGGCCAGGGCTGCACGAGGTTTGGCACGGTATGCGTTATTTAGCGTAGTATTGCAGTGGTCTAAAATTTTATTGTCCCTGGTGGGACAGTCGATGTGCTGCTTGTATTTAGGGAGTTTGTGGTTGAGTTTAGCTTTGTTATGTTAAAGTCCCCGAGAATAATGAGGGGTGAGTCCGGGTGTTTTTTTTCAATTTTGTTTACTTGTTCGGCGAGCATTAGCAGTGCGGCGTTCGTGTTAGCTTGAGGCGGAATGTAGGCACCAGCCAGAATGAATGATGCGAACTCGCAAGGCGAGTAGAATGGCTTACAGTTCAAAAACAGCGACTCCAAAGTTTTTGAGTTTTATCCACTTAGATCGATTGAGCCATTGTTCTGCACTGCACGTGGGTTTTCTCCGGGCACTCCGGTTTCCTCCCACATCCCAAAAACATGCATGAATTGGATAGTCTAAATTGCCCGTAGGTGTGACTGTGAGTACGAATGGTTGTTTGTTTGTATGTGCCCTGCAATTGGCTGGCAACCGGTTCAGGGTGTACCCCGCCTCCTGCCCGATGATAGCTGGGATAGGCTCCAGCATGCCCGCGACCCTCGTGAGGAGAAGCGGCTCAGAAAATGATGGATGGATGTTGTACGCTGTTGAGGCTGCTGACAGCAACCCACTCCAAGTAAAATTATCTAGGCTGAATCTATGCGAGAAACCGCATAATAATTTCACTTGGAGCATCAGGTTTTCATTGACTTGGATTCTACTTGAGTAACTCGGTTAATATACTACTAAACTTGATATTTTTTCTAACCTGTCATTCTTTAAATAAAACTGTCGTTACACGATAGAAAACTAGTAAAAATAAGTGCCAGGACATGGTATTGAATAAATTAAACAAATATGTAATAAAAAGGAACAAGTTGTCAATATTTTGTCAGTTGGAATTATTCAGAGGCGCTGATTGAAAGTGAGTAAACCAAAGCAAAATAAAAGCAAATACAAGCAAAATAAACTGTACAATGTGATACAGGTACATATTTACATTATGTGATATTCCATCAAAGCACAAGTTGAATACAGGGTTCATAACAAGCAAAAAACAAATGCAGTGATCATGGACAGTCTCCCTCACAAACGTTTAAAGAACGATGTTGGGATGAATGCGGAGAGGTTTTGTAAAATAATTTTTCTCTGTGTTTGTATTTACTTCTGTCCCCCCACCAAACACACAGAAAAGAGCCTTCTGACCTTTTTTGGAAGTTTGGTTAAGAGAGGCTACATGTTGTATTCAGACCGCATTTTGTATTTTGACATGAAAATATATTGAAAAAAACACTGAACATTGTAGGAACCTGTTTAAAATCCCCTATTAACTCTTGCGGTTCCTAGCGTGTTCGTTTTCGTGAAAGAACTACGATTATAACAGAGGAGTCTATGCATGTATCAGAGCTCTGGGTTCGCAGGTACCCCTATCTTAGCCTTAGCAGATAAAGTAGTCCGAACTGATTCTACCCCAGATTTATACAATGTTTCAAAGAGGAAGTATGGAATCGCGGTCATCTGATTGGTCCAACGCCCACTGATGTCCTCATTGTCCTGCAAAATGGTGGCCATTTGCCACTGGCTCCAGTGAACAGGCGCCTTGTTCACCCCCAGACTTGTCACACCCTAAAACCCTATATCACCTTCAACATTTCTTGCCAAGTAACTGAAAAATGAGAATAGGCATGTCTTTCCGTGAGTGACCAAGGATTAAGCCCCCCCCCCCCCCCCCCCCAAAAAAAAATCGGAATCTTTATTAATAGCGAACAGATAAAAACAAATTTCCTCTGCATTTTACCCATCACATTTGTGGATATAGCAAACACACACACTTGTTACTGGCACACGCTCGAGCAGAGGGCAACTTAAAGGTCAGATGATAAAGTCAGTTAAAATTCATATTTTCATTGTTTATATGTTATGTAATACATGCACGTAACAGCAAGTTTTCAACCATAGTTAAGCTAAAAACAAGGTTTTTATGACGCCAATTGAGTCCTCCCAGAACATACCCGACGCTCAAGACACCGGGGTGCGGTTACTCTATCCACCCCAAGAGCTACCAGAAGTGACGTTACAATTGCCAAACACACTATACGCAATGGCGAGCAACGTGCTGGCCTATGTGGAGGAGGAGGATTTTGACGTCCAGGAGAACCCAACTGAACTTGGCATTGTCGAAGCGTACATGTTTAAGCCAATCAGACAGTGACGATGATGAGCAGCCAAGTAGCAGCTGTACAACAGAAAAAGAGAGTGGCCACTGGCTCCATCTGACGCTATGTCAAAAGCATGTGTTTTTATACACTCATGGCTTAAAATAATGCCACCCCAGGGGTCCCAATATTTTTTAGCGCGACTATACCTGTTATATATCCATATATGTTTCAGTGACATGGCACAAGCTTTTACATAGGATGCAGTATTCCAATATATTGTGTGCCCCTAGCTCAAGTTGCGTTATAACACGCCGCACAGAAAGTCTTTGCTGTGTATCTGTTGGCTGGTTATTCAGGCAAAAGTACAGACAACAGTACTTAAAAGTACTGCGTGGGTCTTTTTTTCCAAGTGCCTAGTGCATAGTAACCATAATAGAGTCGTAGTTATATACAAGGAAATGCTCACCTCTTGTCTGCGCCGCTTCGCTGCTGCACCGTGGCGGCAGCGAGATTTAGTTCTGTTGCTCCTGGTTGAGGTCCCGATGTACGTAGGAAAAATAGTTGCAGCTAGTTTCAGCTTCTGCCTCTGTATCCAATGCTTCTCAAAACACGCCGGTTCGAAGTGATCGGCACCCATAGCTTAGCACATTTCTTCCCCTGTTGATTGACTTTGCCTATCCACTGGTCACATATTACCTTTTCACTTGGAAAGCCAAAAAAAAAAAAATAATAACCTCTTGCCACTGCCTGAACCATTTGTACGACCAAATGCCACACAATAAACCATCGTGACATCGTTAAATCATATGACAATAAATATACAAGGACGGGAACAACAGCATGGAACAATAACACACAACGCCGAATGAACAGGATGTTTGGCTTGTGTGATGCCACAGCGCCGGAAAGAGATGAAGACCGGAAAGCGTGGGATGCAAAAAGTAGTAGGCGCATTCTGCATCATATTTATCGATTTAACTGCTGTATATCTGCTATATTATCACTTCGCAATGGCAGTGGTGTTCTGGAAATGGGTTCTAGAGTGATCCAGAAACATTGTAAAATCTTTTCCCTCTGACCTTTAAACCCTTTTCGGAGTATTGGTGTCTTGCACAAGGACACCACAACTGTGGGGCCGGGGAATGTTGGGGGTGGGTGGTTCTTGGTACTTATTGGCCACGGTTGCCAAAATTATGTTTACAAGAGGACACTGTCACAAAGAAACAATACCAAAAATTTTGCGAGTGCCAAACCGGGAATATGCAGGGGTCCATTGTATTACCTTTATTGTTACTTGTGTTTTTACGAACTTCATTATTTTACACTTTTTCACGTTGTTGTTGTTGTTGACCTGCCCAATTTTATTATTTACAACATATCAAGCTCATCTTGCTTTCATATTAACCTGAGACTATGTGAGTCCTGGGATGGACATGTCATGGAAACAATGAGTCCCATCACGGAACACAGATGCAGTAATCTGGCGCTATATCACGGTTCTTGCTTCATGATCCCGCAATACTGCAGAGTTTTATAACAGGTGTTACCCTATTTCTTTATACTGTTTGTCCAATATTTTGATGTTATCAATTGCTCTTGTTTTCTCTCAGTATATTAAATGTGTTTAGGCCTGTCCAAAGATGCAGATTGATCGTACTTTATGCGCCACTGCTAATTTTTGTGCATCTGAGACGCGGTACGCACATCAAACGAGATCCCTGCATAATACACAACATTAGTCCTGAACATGAGAAAAGATTCTGCAAACTATGTGTGTTTGTCTTTTTGTGTCTTGCAGACCTCGCTGAAGATCTTCGCACTGAGTGGCAGGAGCCAGAGCCCCCTCACATTAAAGAGGAAGTGAAGGATGAAGAGGTCCACCACATCAAAGAGGAAGAGGAGCCCATTTCAATTAAAAAAGAGGAGAAAGAACTGCACCACCACATCAGACAGGAAAAGGAGGAGGATATCACCAAGTTTCCATTGACTGGTGTCCCTTTGAAAAGTGAAGATGAAGGTCAAAGTGTGGCGAGCAGAGGGCTAGAGCCTCCAAGCAGCAGCTCAAGTCAACACATGACAACAGAAGCTGATGGAGACCACTGTGGAGGATCACAAGCAGACGGTCCACTATCAGATTTTGACGTCATGACGTCTACTCATGATGATTATGGACAGTCTGAAAATGATATGACATTTCAGAGTGACAACAAACGATGGAAATGTTCTCAGTGTGGGAAAACATTTGATAATAAGAGCACTTTTAAACAACACGTGAGAACACACACTGGAGAAAAAACATTTTCCTGCTCAGATTGTGGCCAAAGATTCTCCATAAAGAAAAGCTTAAAAATACACACAAGAACACACACTGGTGAGAAACCTTTTTCCTGCACAGTTTGTGGTCAAAGATTTTCTGTGAAGGCAAGCTTAAAAATACACACAAGAACACATACTGGTGAGAAACCTTTTTCCTGCACAGTTTGTGGTCAAAGATTTTCTGTGAAAGGATATTTAAAAATACACACCAGAACCCACACTGGTGAGAAACCTTTTTCCTGCACAGTTTGTGGCCGAAGATTCACTCATAAGGGAACCTTGAAAAGACACACAAGAACGCACACTGATGAGAAACCTTTTTCCTGCACATTTTGTGGTCAAAGATTTTCTGTGAAGGGAGATTTAAATAGACACACAAGAACCCACACAAGTGAGAACTCTTTTGTCTGCTTAGACTGTGGCCGAAGATTCACTCATAAGGGAAACTTGAAAATACACATGAGAACCCACACTGGTGAGAAACCTTTTCTCTGCTTAGTTTGTGGTCAAAGATTCACTCAGAAGGGAAGCGTAAAAATACACACCAGAACCCACACTGGTGAGAAACCTTTTTCCTGCACAGTTTGTGGCCGAAGATTCACTCATAAGGGAACCTTGAAAAGACACACAAGAATGCACACTGATGAGAAACCTTTTTCCTGCACATTTTGTGGTCAAAGATTTTCTGTGAAGGGAGATTTAAATAGACACACAAGAACCCACACTGGTAAGAACTCTGTCTGCTTAGACTGTGGCCGAAGATTCACTCATAAGGGAAACTTGAAAATACACATGAGAACCCACACTGGTGAGAAACCTTTTACCTGTTCTGTTTGTGATAAAAGATTCTCCGAGAAGGGAAGCTTGAAAAAACACACAAGAACCCACACTGGTGAGAAACCCTTTTCCTGCTCAGTTTGTTGTCAAAGATTCACTCTGAAGGGAGCATTGAAAATGCACACCAGGACCCACACTGGTGAGAAACCTTTTTCATGCACAGTTTGTGGTCAAAGATTTTCTGTGAAGAGAGATTTAAAAATACACACAAGAACTCACACTGGTGAGAAACCTTTTTCCTGCTCACTTTGTGGTCAAAGATTCACTCAGAAGGGATCATTGAAAAGACACGAAATAATGCACACTGGTGAGAAACATTTATCCTGCTCAGATTGTGGCCAAAGATTCTCTCAGAAGCAACACTTAAACAGACACACAAGAATGCACACTGGTGAGAAACCTTTTTCCTGCTCAGATTGTGGTCAAGGATTCTCTCAGAAGCAACACTTAAAAAGACACACAAGAACGCACACTGGTGAGAAACCTTTTTCCTGCACATTTTGTGGTCAAAGATTTTCTGTGAAGGGAGATTTAAATAGACACACAAGGACCCACACTGGTGAGAACGTTTTTGTCTGCTTAGACTGTGGCCGAAGATTCTTTGTGAAGGAACACTTAAAAATGCACACAAGAACCCACACTGGTGAGAAACCCTTTTCCTGCTCAGATTGTGGCCAAAGATTCTCTCAGAAGCAACACTTAAAAAGACACACAAGAATGCACACTGGTGAGAAACCTTTTTCCTGCTCAGATTGTGGCCAAAGATTCTCTCAGAAGCAACACTTAGAAAGACACACAAGAACGCACACTGATGAGAAACCTTTTTCCTGCTCAGATTGTGGCCAAAGATTCTCTCAGAAGCAACACTTAAACAGACACACAAGAACGCACACTGGTGAGAAACCTTTTTCCTGCACAGTTTGTGGTCAAAGATTTTCTATGAAGGAAGATTTAAAAAGACACACAAGAACCCACGCTGGTGAGCAACCTTTTTCCTGCACAGTTTGTGGTCAAGGATTTTCTGCGACGGGAGATTTAAAAAGACACACAAGAACCCACACTGGTGAGAAACCTTTTTCCTGCTCAGTTTGTGGCCAAAGATTCTCTTATAAGTATCAAGTTAAGACACACAAGTGTGCCGGTGAGAATAGCAGTGATCAAGAAGATTTTAATGAAAATGTAAATGTTTAATCTAAAAAGTAATTACTACATTACTGACAAAAATCTTCTTGTTGTCCATATATTTTCTAAAAGCCCCGCGAGTGTGAAGAATTAACATTGGTGCCAAAATACTTTAAAGGGACTAGTTAATGGTCTGAACATGGGCACTTATTCCATTGTCCTGGACTCATAAATGATGTCTGCAGGAAAAAAGCCCTCCAAATTAGATTCAGTCGTAATTTTAGAATCCTTCACTGATGGAATATTAGATTTTCAGCCAGATGTTGGCCTGCCCAGATTTTGGACTGTCATAGCCTGACACGTAACAAGCAGGAGCTGATTACATTTCCTCATTGAACCTCTATGTTTTCCATGGTGTAATTTTTGCCCATATTGAAAGTCTGGGACAATAATGTTAATAAGAAGACAATAATGAGCGAAGATAGTGATAGTAAAAAAATTTGCAAAAGCTTGTTGTTTAAAAAAATGAAATGCCTCCTTGAGAAACAAAGACAGACACGTCATCCCGCGTCAAGTAATGCTTACAGATTTATTTACTCTTACGTCCGCTCAATTTTGAGTTGAACAAATGTACATGTGTGTATGTATGTATAGATCAAATTTATGTATTGATCACAAAGGCGTTTCTATGGACGGCATTTTGTGACAGACGTGGACTTTGGCTGGCTGTCGTAACGTCGGATGACCCATGACGAGGGTCTCCCGGCCAAATGCGTTAGGTCGCTTAATGTCCTGAAACTGCAGCTGATCTGATTTGATCTTATCTGATCCATAAAATCTAAGAATTTGAACTGATTGTTGTAATATTTTCAGAGGTTGAAGCTGCTGTGTGTCGAGATGTCCGCATAAATTTGGGTGATGATTGTTGACAGTTTTTGGATGTTAATCTGCTTTAATTGGGTTGATGCAAGGATGTGGCACTCGCCTGCCGCGTTTGTATGATTTTAATGATGACCATAATAAATTAGCAATTTTTCAGCACATTAAATAAGTGATTGTACATAATTATGGCATACTAGCTGTTGTTCTTGTGGTGCAATGATATATGACCGCAATTAAAGATATAATACCAGCTTGAACAAAGCGGTGTTTGCAAACTCAAGCAAGCTGTATTTTTTTCCCTTTTTTTAATTTCCTGAAAAGTTGTCATTTTGAAGGTGACGGGATTCTACCTGACAGCTACGATGTTTAAAATATGACCAATTAGTGCCATTTCATAGGATAGTACAGTGCTTTTTCCCACACCAGCTATACCAGTTCTTTTCAATCTTCGATTTTGGTGACGAGAAAGGGGCGTTCGAAAGAGAATTCGTTATTTACCAATTGCTCCAAAATGTATTGAAATTGGAAATGACTGCCAGTTTAATTTTCTTAAGCAAAAAATACATAAAACAGACTTGTTTCTGAAATTTGGACAATCAAGACCCATACTTCCTTTGAGCAATGCATGCATTTTGTCCAACGTTTTAGTGATTGCAATATCAAATAAGTAAATGATTGATTGAAATAAGACTGGAAAGAAAATTTGACTTTTGGTGGTAAAGTGTAACATGTATTTGTGATCTTTAATAAAATACACTTCTTAAAACAGTGAGTGTGACTCAATTTGCTTGTATATCAAATCCATTTCCCCCATTAAAAATAATTGAATGTCTTTAATCCATTGGGAACCTTCCAAAAACAAAATGCTCTCAACTTAAAGAAAATGTGGCCCAAGCGACAAGGCAAAGCTGGGGTACTGTGGAGGATCACAAGCAGACAGCGTCTTTGCTCCACTCTCAAGATAGTGACGACATGACGTCACACTCTCCTCGCTCTGATGAAGATGACGATGATAAAAAGTCCAAAGGTGTTAACGGCATGTCACACTGACAACAAACGATGGAAATGTTTTCAGTGTGGGAAAACTTTTGCTTGGAAGAGCAAACGACACATGAGAAGACACACTGGAGAGAAAGCTTGTTCAGTTTGTGTTCAAAGATTCTCTACTAAGTATTGGCCTAATAAAAACAAAAGTGTGCTGGTAAACCGCAGTGATCAAGAAGCTTTCATTGAAATTGTAAATGTTTAATATCAAAAGTAATGACTGTCATACGGATTTACAAAAATCTATATTCGTGTATTCTATCTAACACATTCACTTTTCTAAAAACCTCCCGTGATAAATGTTCCAAATTAGCACTGGTGCCAAAATACACAAAGCAATTGCATGCCTTGTTTTCCAATAATTTAGTGACGTCCATATCAAATAAATGAATGATTGATTGAAATAGACTGTCAAGAAGCAGTGACCTTTTGTGGTAAACTCGAAAGTGTGCGGTATATGTGATCATAATAAAATACGCTTCCAACAGTAAGAGTATCTCAATTTACTTGTATCTCAAATTCATTTTCCCCATTGTAAAGAACTGAAATGCTTTTAAAGTGGCACCAAGCAGGTCCAAACAATGGCATGTAAATTCGACACACCACAGAGAAGAGTAATGTCAACAAGCCTGCCAAATTTGAATGAATAAAACAAATCGCTAAGAATATAAAATCAGGCTTCAAAATTGGAATAAACCTCTCAGCTCAACGACGCTGTGAGCATGTCGAATGGATGTGCCAAAAAAGGAATAAAAAAATACTGACGGGGGTGATCGCTTATACGATGTAAAATCATGTTGGGAGGCTCAACTTAAAACAATTAATGGTTATGATTATAATGCTTATTATGGTAATGGTTGGTTGTTGGTGACATGATGTCACAGCCGAACACAGCACCCGACGACAGCGTGACGGTCGGAGGAAGCCCAGGTAGTTAGACAGTCGGCACTGCCCCATTCACCAGCATCAAGTTACCCATGAAGCCATGTGGTCTCTGGTGAAAGTTTTCACAAATATCCATCATAAAATGAGCACTGCAGAGTCGGCTGGTGGCGTTGATGTTCAGTTATTGTGATTAGACTTCAATTCCAAACTAATAAATTCAATTTCCAACTATACTATTTGGATTCAGTTTTTTTTTTTAAAGCAATGTTTCAAATGAATACAAATTCAAATTTTCAAACTCTGTTTTGGCGGCACGGTAGCCGACTGGTTAGCGCGTCAGCCTCACAGTTCTGAGGACTCGGGTTCAATCCCCGGGCCTGCCTGTGTGGAGTTTGCATGTTCTCCCCGTGCCTGTGTGGGTTTTCTCCGGGCACTCCGGTTTCCTCCCACATCCCAAAAACATGCACGTTAATTGAAAACTCTAAATTGCCCGTAGGTGTGAATGTGAGCGCGAATGGTTGTTTGTTTGTATGTGCCCTGCGATTGGCTGGCAGCCAGTTCAGGGTGTGCCCCGCCTCCTGCCCGATGATAGCTGGGATAGGCTCCAGCACGCCCGCCACCCTCGTGAGGCGAAGCGGCTCAGAAAATGGATGGATGGAAATTCTGTTTTTTAATGCAATTATTCAAGTGTAGAAATTCAAATACAAAGGATTCCAATTCAGTTCCTGCTGGCTCTTATTTCAGCCCATAAGTCTCCAAAAAGGTTTCAGCACGACTCCTTGGCGACACAGTGACTCTCCAGGAAACTCTTAAGAGACGTCACAAAGACATTTCCGCAGCTAGCGGAGACTTGAGTCGCCATTAGGTCACCAACTCGTCTCGAGGCCAAGTGAGATAGGAGAGAACAATTACAGAACAATTGGGATTCCTTAAAGATGATCTTGGTGGGATGTGTCAGCCGCAGCTGGATCATTTCGGTTTGGGGCAATGTACTTCAGGAGTATGTCTGGCATAATCTCCAGTTTGAATAAACTGTTACTATATCAGAATCTGTCTTGTAAATATCACATTTGTTTTTCTAAATACAAAAGATCAATAAAAATTAACTCTTTCACCCAGCTTTCAAATCCGATTGACAAAAACAGGAATCATTTTGGTTCAAAATGTCTACCAGATCACTTTTGAGGTCATCACTGATTTTGATTGGCTCCCATTGCCACAAATACAAAATGAGACACACGTTGTGTCGTTACATGAACAGATTAAATCATCAAACACTGAATGTCAGTCACTGAAGGGATAAAGTTCACAGTTTAGAAAGTGAGTTGAAACAGCGCACCCTTGACCGTTCACAATTTGATGACAAGAAAATATTTTTTTTTACAGGACTGCCCAATTTACAGACTTTCATGTTCTTGTTTGGATTTGTGTCATTTTTTTCCTGCCACTGAAGAACATTCCCTCAAGTCTGCTCAGGAGATTTGTCTGACACTGATAAAGCTGCGTCTCAATCTGTACCTCTTTGGGATTCATCAGTCAACAGTCTCAAGAATCTTTCGCCGTTGGACACAAGTCACGGCAAGCAGGCTTCATCCTCTAATACTGTGGCAGTAAAGAGAAGACTTAAGATGCAGCTTCCCATTGTGTTTTCGGGCATTGCTTAAGAAACGTGTCAGCATAATTTATTGTAATTGACTGCTTTGCGGTGTTCATTGAGCGTCCTTCAGATTTAAAAGCTTGGACTCAATCATGGAGCAACTAAAAACAGCACAACACTATCAAGTTTCTAGTTTCAATTACCTCACAAGGAAGAACCGTGAGGCAGACGCTCTAACAGTCCACCACCGTCTCGCCTAAATTAAATTAAATTAAATTAACACGATCAGACTTGTGTGAATACTACATCGACCAACATCGTATTTTATCTTTTATTGCTGAAAGAGTCTCGTTTCACACAGTTTAGTGACGTAGGATTGCTGTGACTTCTTTCGTCCACCAGATGTCACTAATGTTATTCTCAGTGACTCCGAATCTGTTCCGGCACAAATTGAAATAAAGCCTCAAGCTCTCCAGCACCCCCTCCAAGGACTCCAAAAAGGGTGGGTACTCTGAACTGGTGTTTGGTGCATCGGCACAAGCAACAGTCAGGACCCGTCCCCCCACCCGAAGGCGGAGGGAGGCTACCCTCTCGTCCACCGGGGTGAACCCCAACGTACAGGCGCCGAGCCAGGGAGCAAGAAGTATACCCACACTTCCTCGGCAAATCCAGAGTGGAAGAGAGTCACTGCGGTCAAGACAGCCTCCACTCGTAAAGTAGCAGTCAAACCAGCCACCCCTAATTTTGTTCATACTCGGCATTACGGTAATAAGCCGCAAACGAGCGGCACCTTCAAAATAAAATCGCCCGACAGGGACGTCAATGCTTCGGATTTGAAATAATTTTATTAAATATATATATATATATGAGAGAAAGTAAACTATGCCAGGACGACAACCAGCAAGGTTCATCCTAATCTTGAGATACATTAAAAATTCAAGTTTATTTGAAATCTGCATACATGACTACAAGTATATCTTTTTTTTAATAAATGTTTTTTAAAAAATGATTCTATTATTATAGCAAGACAAGTCCAGATGTGTGGGACATTAGAGCAACCGAGGACTCCACTGAACGAGGTTTGATAAAGATCTTTAAAAAAAATAATAATATTGAAAAAAATATATTCAGTATCGCACCACCAGTTGCCCCCCCCCACCCCCCCCCAAAAAAACCTTAAATAGGTTACTTTGCAAATGCCGAGCCATACCATAATTGAAACTTGCCCTTTATTAATGTACACGTTTCCACTTCACATTTTATTGTTGTTGTTGACCTGGCTGTTTTTTTATTTATTATTATTTCAAATGAATCTTAACTCATCTGGCTGCCCAAATAACCTCACCACCAACCAGCCCAGGAACTTTGAGTTCCCGGTAGCAAAAGGTTCCTGTGGCTCATGTGGTTTGTGTTTCCATCGCACTTATTAGTTCAGGGGAGCTGAAGCAAATGAGGCTGATGTTGATCGTCACTGACACATACTGGATCAATAAAAAAAAACGCTGTTATTTCAAGATTTCAAATTAGGCTTATTTTATATCTTCATCTAAGTTTCAAATATTTTTGATACCTTTAAAAGCTAACCCTTTATCCAGGTGAGGCAACTAAGAACTGATTCCCATTTTCAATGCCAACCTGGCTGCAGAGTCTTTGAGGCAGGGTGTTTTATTTCATATAGGTACCGCCGAATAAATTAGCATAGATTCATTCTAATTTATTGAGATGATAGAATATTCATCTTCCGTACACAAATAGGCACAGGGAGAACATGCAAACTCCACACAGGCGAGGCCGGATTTGAATTTTCAGAGTTTTCATGTGAAAAGAATTGCCCAGGTCCGCTCGAACCCGAACCCGAGGATTCAGATATTGATGTTTGGAGAATTGGTATCGATAATTATCTCAATAAAAGTGCAATGAAATTGACTGCGTTCAATTCGCCTCATCAATCGTATTTGCAATATTTTTCAATTAGTGTTCTACATCATCATTTCAACTTCAGTTGTTAAATGAAATTATCTTCAAAGTAGGTGGGAACATCTCTTCTGGTTATGGTGATTGGCCGATGCTTTCATTCAACTTCAATTTTTGTGTTGGAAGAGTAAATTTTGTAGCGATCTTTGTATATATGGACAAACAAATGTTATGTTTACTTGACAAATTCTGATGTAGTCATAGTTGATCCAAACTTCAGTTTGTGCCAGTCCTACTTCTGAAGTCCATTGCCCCAGACTCAAACGAGCCAGCTGGGTGACATCCCAATGAATCCCAAATATTGTGTAAGTATTGACACATGTGAATATGTAAATACTACATCGACCAACATCGTATTTTATCTTTTCTCGCTGAAAGATAATGAGAGAGTCTTGTTTCACACAGATTAGTGACGTAGATTGCTGTGACTTCTTTCGTCCACCAGATGTCACTAATGTTGTTCTCACTGACTCCGAATCTGTTCGGGCACAAATTGAAGGAAAGTCTCAAACCTTAATGAGGGTTTTTTTTTTTTTTTTTTGCCAAAAAGCTGAGGAATACCACGCGAATATCGTCATCGCAATATTTTCATTGCAAGTGATAGTTTTTGTTTTGTTTTTAGCTTGAGTTAGATTATCTCCCAATGTCTGATTTTTGCTTTCAATTCAAGAAGTCTTGTTTTTTTCGTTTACAATGTAAATATTGTGTGACTTTTGAATGCTACAGTGACGCAAAATCATATTTTTCTTAGCGTTTCCCAACCGCTCCTCGCTTCCCCGATTGCTCACCAAAATGCTTCATTTCTGTGTCGTCATTTCCTTTACGTCGGTGGTGCGCCAGCGAGGGAAATGAAGACGAGCGAGGGGAAATGAAGACGATGGAAACTAAAAAAACTAAAGAATACAATATCGATAAATACAACAAGATGTGTGGTGCTTATTTATTGTAATATCATATATATTGTAATATTGTAATATCATTTGACTTTTCTTATCGCAGCGTTGAGATTATGGACGTCGTCTGATGTTAGACAAGTAGTAGTCGACAGCAGCTCTTGCATTGAGTTCTTTGTAAAAATGTGTGGAAGATTTTTTCACTTTAACAAGGGGACATTATCCCCATTCGGTTTACACAGATGATGCAACACAACATGTTAAGACCATAGACTTTGGTCAGGGGGCCGTCATTGCGTTCCAACAGGCATCTCCACCTGCCCTTCAGTCTTCCAAATGCATGCTCAGCTGTTCTTCTGGCTCTGCTTGATTCGTTATTGTACATGAACTGCTGGGTGGCCAGCCCTGCCATTTGTCAGTCAAAGGTTTCAGATGCCAGCTGAGAGCAGAGATCATCAAAAGGGTCCTCGGATACGCCAAAATTGTCACGTACGTGGTTAGGGCGAAGGCGAGGAACGCAAGGCAAGAACATGCAGTTGCAGGGAAGCAGGGAGGCAAGGCAGGAGTGCGGGCGTCTCAAAATAATAATATTTAATCACAATGATAAATACAACTGGCGACTATGACATGGCAAAGACGTGACAACGACAATGAACCGACAAGAAATGAAAGAAACCAGGGAACTCTAAGGTGCTTCGGGGAACAGCCCCCCCGATCAGTTGTAAGTACTTATCGAAAACACAAAACGGTAAAGAAAAATGAAACTGTCAATACTTTGTCAATGGAAACTATTCAAAGTGGAGCTTATTGAAATGAGTAAAACAAAGCAAAATAAAAGCATATACAAAACCATCTGTAAAATGTGAGAAAGTTACATATTTACATTATGCGTGACATTCCAGCGGCACGGAGGACGACTGGTTAGCACATCTGCCTCACAGTTCTGAGGACCCAGGTTCAAATCCAGCCTTCCTGTGTGGAGTTTGCAGGTTCTCCCTGTGCCTGTGTAGGTTTTCTCTGGGTACTTCGTTTTCACCCAACATTGCAAAAACATACATGCTAGGTTCATTGAAATTTCTAAATTGCCCGTAGGTACGAATGGTTGTTTGTCTTTGTGTGCCCTGCGATTGGCTGGCGACCAGGCCTCGCGCCGAGAGTCAGCTGAGAGAGGTTCCAGCTCGCCCGTGACCATGGTGAGGATAAGCGGGATGGAAAGTGGATGGATGGATGACATTCAATCATAGTATATTGTGAATAAAAAGCTCTAAGCAGGCTAAAAACAGGGACAGCTGTGTACAGTATACGATTAGATTGTACTTTGATTATTTATTTTTTATTTATTACTGTATTTACTTATACACACAGATACATCCGCGCGTGCGCGCACACACACACGCACACACACAAAACAGCCTTCTGACTTCTGTAATGGAAGGTGAGTGGATAACCAGTCTCAATTTAAGAGATGCTTCAATACAATATGCACAGTAGACAGTATTTTGACATGAAAATATTGTTTTAAATTTGCATTTTTGCAGCAACACGGTAGCCGACTGGTTAGAGCGTCAGCCTCACAGTTCTGAGGACCGGGGTTCAATCCCCGGCCCCCCCTGTGTCCTGCGATTGGCTGGCAACCAGTTCAGGGTGTACCCCGCCTCCTGCCCGTTGATAGCTGGGATAGGCTACACTATGCCTGCGACCCGAGTGAGGAGAAGCGGTTCAGAAAATGGATGGATGGATGGATGCATTTTTGCAACTTACACTTACAGTCGCATACTTTACAAGAGGTACTTCTTTCCATGAGTAACCAATGATTGGCACCTCCATAAATGCCTAACTGAGAGAATGCAGGGGTCCACTGTATTACCCTTATTGATACTTGTTGTTACATGCATGTTATTATTTTACACTTGTTCACATTTATTGTTAATGTTGACCTGCCAATTTTTATTATATCCAATAAACCTTAACTCAACTGACTGTCCTAATAAACTTAAATATGAATATGGACCATATGACACAACATTTAAGTCAAACATGACAATTGATGTGACCAAACAATGTGTGTTTGTCTTCTTGTGTCTTGCAGACATCAGTGAAGATGTACGTCCCGAGGGGCAGGAGTGGGAGCCCCCTCACATGAAAGAGGAAGTGGAGGATGAAGCGGTCCGCCGTATCAAAGAGGAAGAGAAATTGGAGCCCATCCCCATTAAAAAAGAGGATGAGGATGAGCACACTAACATCAAACATGAAGTGGAGGAGGACATCACCAAGTTTCCATCGACTGGTGTCCCTTTGAAGAGTGAAGATGAAGGTCAAAGTGAGGAGAGCAGAGTGGCAGAGCCTCCAAGCAACAGCTCAATTCAACACATGACAACAGAAGCTGATGGAGACCACTGTGGAGGATCACAAGCAAATGGACTCTTAGCTCCACTGTCAGATAGTGACGACATGATGTCACACCCTCCTCACACTGATGACGATGATGGACAGAGTGAAGGTGATCTGACATGTCACAGTGAAAAAAAAAACGATGGAAATGTAATCAGTGTGGGAAAATATTTGCTTTTCAGAACAATTTGAAACGACACATGAAAATACACACAGGAGAGAAAGCTTTTGCCTGCTCAGTGTTTGGCCAAAGATTCATTGAAAACAGAAGCTTAAGATGACACACAAGAACCCACACTGGTGAGAAACCTTTTGCCTGCTCAGTTTGTGGTCAAAGATTCTCTGTCAAGGGAAACATAAAAACACACACAAGAACCCACACTGGTGAGAAACCTTTAGCCTGGTCAGTTTGTGGTCAAAGATTCATTGAAAACAGAAGCTTACAAACACACAAGAACCCACACTGGTGAGAAACCTTTTGCCTGCTCAGTTTATGGTCAAAGATTCATTGAAAACAGAAGCTTCAAAACACACACAAGAACCCACAGTGGTGATAAAACTTTTGTCTGCTCAAGTTGTGGTCAAAGGTTCTCTGTGAAGAGCTACTTAAAAATACACACAAGAACCCACGCTGGTGAGAAACCTTTTGCCTGCTCAGTTTTGGTCAAAGATTAATTGAAAACGGATTCTTAAAAAGAGACACAAGAACCCACACTGGTGATAAACCGTTTGCCTGCTCAGTTTGTGGTCAAAGATTCATTGAAAACGGAAGCTTAAAAAGACACACAAGAACCCACACTGGTGAGAAACATTTTGCCTGCTCAGTTTGTGGGCAAAGATTCTCTGTCAAGGGAAACATA
Source organism: Phycodurus eques (assembly GCF_024500275.1). Taxonomy (NCBI): domain Eukaryota; kingdom Metazoa; phylum Chordata; class Actinopteri; order Syngnathiformes; family Syngnathidae; genus Phycodurus; species Phycodurus eques. The sequence goes on along the minus strand of NC_084547.1, from coordinate 88,542 downwards.
AAAACACACACAAGAACCCACACTGGTGAGAAACATTTTGCCTACTCAGTTTGTGGTCAAAGATTAATTTAAAACGGAAGCTTAAAAATACACACAAGAACCCACACTGGTGAGAAACCTTTTGCCTGCTCAGTTTTGGTCAAAGCTTAATTGCTGTACTTGTTTTCTATTTTGACTCATAACTTCAAAAAGGATGCTTTCCCAGTAAAATCTCTGGCTATTGAGAGTAGAATTCTGCCCTTTATACTAGTTACAGGCAGTTTTTTTAATCCAAAAGCTTTGGTTGGAGTTTTACACACATTTGGAGTTTTTTATTGCTTAAAAACGCTTCCCAGCGCCTGCTGTACACGTTTTCTATTTTGACTCATAACTTCAAAAAGGATGCTTTCCCACTAAAATCTCTGGCTATTTAGAGTAGAACTCTGTCCTTTATACTAGTTACAGGCAGTTTCTTGAACCCAAAAGCTTTGGTTGGAGTTTTACACACATTTGCAATTTTTTATTGCTTAAAAACGCTTCCCAGCGGGTGATAAGTGAGAGCAGACCGGATTGGCTCCGTAAAACTAAAGGCAGTTAGCACACCTTGGCGAATTCATCTCGACACCGGCTTAAAAATGCTCCCGCTATATAACGGGGGCAATTGACCCTTTAAACGGAGAGTCGGTCAGGACATTTCTCCCGATTAGTCCTGCGGATAAGCGGAATTTGACACGTCCAATAATGCGCGGACAACAACTGTGTGCTAACAAGAATTTTGTCATCAGAGTTGAGTTTGGAGGAGTCATTGCACACCAAAACACAATGACACTTTACGGCACTGGGTCGTAACTGCTATATTGCCTGTTGGAATATGGCATATGGCCATGAGACAGGCAACGATTAGGTATCTTCAAATACAATAAAAGCATAAGATAATTGCAACAATGAAACATCTTTATTTGCCAAGTATGTCAAACACAGAAGGAATTTGTCTCTGGGAGTTCGGCCCATCTTGTATGACAACAGACAGCTACTGTGGAAAAACTCTAACTTTGTCGAGCGTTGGCATCATGTGATGAATGGTGCATTTGACAGTCACCAGTAAAATGGTTCCATCGATCAAAGTCGATAAAACTCAAAACATTTGGGGTGAGAAGTAATGCCTCGTATGAACAAATATGGCACGGTGAGTATCGGGCTGGGCAATATGGGACTTTTAATTTTCCTGATCGTGGCATCTGGTAAAAGAGGGGGGGATAGGAAAATGTACACTAGATTACTAATGAATGCAACTGAACTTTTTGTATTGTACAAAGTTAAATATCTGTTAGAAAAATATTTGCCAAATTACTCAAATGTCAAACTGTATTTTCCCAAAAATACCCCAAAAAGTACAAACCCAATTCCAATGAAGTTGGGACATTGTGTTAAAGATAAATAAAAACAGAATACAAAGATTTGCAAATCATGTTCAACTTCTATTTAATTGAATACACGACAAAGATAAGATATTTAATGTTCAAACTGATAAACTTGATTGTTTTTAGCAAATAATCATTAACTTAGAATTTGATGGCTGCGACACGTTCCAAAAAAGCTGGGACAGGGTCATGTTTACCACTGTGTTACATCACCTTTTCTTTGAACAACATTCAATAAACGTTTGGGAACTGAGGACACTAATTGTTGAAGCTTTGTAAGTGGAATTATTTCCCATTCTTGCTTGATGTACAGCTTCAGCTGTTCAACAGTTCGGGATCTCCGTTGTCGTATTTTACGCTTCATAATGCGCCACACACTTTCAATGGCAGACAGGTCTGGACTTCAGGCAGGCCACTCTAGTACCCTCACTCTTTTACTACGAAGCCACGCTGTTGTAAGACGTGCAGAATGTGGTTTGCCATTGTTTTGCTGAAATAAGCAGGTGGGTCCATGAAAAAGATGTTGCTTGGATGGCAGCATATGTTTCTCCAAAAACTGTATGTACCTTTCAGTATTAATGGTGCCTTCACAGATCTGTAAGTTACCCATGCCATTGGTACTAACACGGCCCCATACCATCACAGATGTTGGCTTTTGAACTTTGCGTCCATAACAGTCCGGATGGTTCTTTTCCTCTTTGGCCCGGAGGACAGAACGTCCACAATTTCAAAGAACAATTTGAAATGCGGACTTGTCAGACCACAGAACACTTTTCCACTTTGCATCAGTCCATCTTAGATGAGCTTCTGGGTGTTGTTGATGAATGGCTTTTGCTTTGCATTGTAGAGTTTCAAGTTGCACTTACAGATGTAGTGCTGAACCGTACTGACTGACATTGGTTTTCTGAAGTGTTCCTGAGCCCATGCGGTGATATCCTTTACACATTGATGTCGGTTTTTGATGCAGTGCCGCCTGAGGGGTCGAAGGTCACGAGCATTCAATGTTGGTTTTCGGCCTTGCCGCTTTCATGCAGTGATTTCTCCAGATTCTCTGAACCTTTTGATGATATTATGGACCGTAGATCAGAATCGTCAGAATCATCTTTATTTGCCAAGTATGTCCAAAACACAAGGAATTTGTCTCCGGTAGTTGGAGCCGCTCTAGTACAAAAGACAGTCAATTTACAGAACACTTTGGAGACATAAAGACATTGACAAAAAACAATTGTGCAAAAAGATGCAGCGTCCTCTAGCACTTAGAGCAGTTCGAATGACTAATATTGCAATAGTCCGGTGCAATGACCATTGTGCAAAGGGCGCTGAGACTTCAAGGAGTGTATGCGGTTTAAAGTGACGAGTAGTGCGACCATCTGGGACAATGTTGGTTGTGCAAATGTTACAGATACTCCTCAATCAGTGTCCAAATGGAGCAGATGCTACTCTGGCATGAGTGGCCATGATGAAATCCCTAAATTCCTGGCAATTGTACGTTGAGTAACATTGTCTATTTTCTCACGCACTTGTTCACAAAGAGGTGAACCTCACCCCATCTTTGGTTGTGAATGACTGAGCAATTCAGGGAAGCTCCTTTTCTACCCAATCATGGCACCCACATGTTCCCAATTAGCCTGTTCACCTGTGGGATGTTCCAAAGAGGTGTTTGATGAGCATTCCTCAACTTTCTCAGTTTTTTTTTTCCACCTGTCCCAGCCTTTTTGGAACGTGTTGCAGCCATAAAATTCTGAGTTCATGATTATTTGCGAAAAACAATCAAGTTTATCAGTAGGAACATTAAATATCTTGTCTTTGTAGTGTATTCAATTAAATATAGGTTGAAAATGATTTCCAAATCATTGTATTTTGTTTTTATGTTTAACCGAGCAATTTAGAGTCTTCAATCAACGTTCCACGCAAGTTTTTGGGATGTGGGAGGAAACCGGAGTGCCCGGAGGAAACCCACGCAGGCGCTGAACACGCAAACTGCACACAGGCGAGGCTGGGATTTGAACCCCAAACCTCATAACTGTGAGACAGATGTGCTAACCAGTCATCTTCTATGCCACCCATTGCAGATATACTTCTTTTCAAATTAGTTCTGCATTGAAGGCTCGACAGACATCCATCATTATTTTACCGTACTAAAGCATCATTCATCAAATATTTGTGTCCAGGTGAACTTGTCTCGATGCATTTTGAAGATAGTTTATTCTAGCTTACCTTGCCAGCTACAAACAAAGAGAGACATTTGGTCACCAGATTATTACGTTTAATAACATACAAAATTGCAGCACAGCATATACATTATATATATATATTCCATTTATAATAACAAAGTGATAGATTGCTACTTTACTTTACGATTGGAGGCTAGCTTGACCGGCGCTATATACCTACTGGGGGCGTGCCTTTAGCGTCCTCCTTCACGCGCACCCTTCCCCCTTTACGCCCGCATTTCCTCTGTATAAGCAGCGTGTCGGCAGGAAATGCTCCCAGTCAGTCAAGCGGCGCGCTCATCACACAACAACATTTATACATTTTGGAACTCGGTGCACACACAAGAAACGCCGCATTACAAGGCGCCCCGTCCATTTTGGAGAAAATGTACGACTTTTAAGTGCGCCTTATAGTCGTGAAAATACAGTCAATTATATTTCTAAACTGCACAGGTTGTGCTTCAAGCAGAAGTAGGGACTGGTTTCAATGACAACCACACGAGATCCCATTCACTGCCACCAAAGAATAAAATCCAGATGTGGATAAAACTTTGCTAGATTTTAGCGCAAGGTCAAAAAAAAAACTAGACTATTGAGCAAACGGTAGAGGAGGAGAATTACGAGGGACAAAGTGCAAGTCTGGGAGCCCCATGTGTTCATGCATCTTTGTCTAATGTAAATTCTGCACAGAGTTATACTTCTAAATATATTATTTTTCTGTACTTTCTCGGTATTGTTTTATGTTCAGATGTTTGAGGTTTTCACAAAAGGAAAAAAATATTGGTGTCAAAGTCATTGTTCTGCTTGATGCGTCTGCTTTCACAAAAAGGCTGTTTTTCCTTCACAAACAGATTTGGCTGAAAGTCGCCTATATTTGACTGCTGATCACTAAAGAACGGTACAAGGGAGAGACTAACTTTTTTTCTGATGAAAGAAAGAGAGTCGGATCTTTCTTTTGGTGGTTTTGGTGTTGACATCGTCATAGTGCACAATATTCTGTGGGGCGTGAAAACTGAGTGAAAATGTCTGGCAGTGAATGAGTGAAATGCGTCATCAAACGGAGGCTGGAAAGAAACACAGGAACGGCAATAAAATTAGAATGCATGCAACAAGTGAACCCACCTGCTCTGTGTAGCACAATTCGAGGCTGCAGATTGAACGCAGCGTCCAGTAGTTGACGTTGTGGCTCCTTCTCCTCTTTTGGAGCCCAAAGTTCCTCCTCGGACTCTGCTGTCCTTGCACACATTTTCACACGAAGATCGCAACACTCTGGAGGGATGAGAAAAGCAAGTGATCATCGAACATGTGAAACATTGAACTAAAGATTCAGATTTGGACATTGTGAGTCAAACAGTAGGTTAGTCAAAACGGCAAAGCACCAACGTCAACAAAATGAAACATTAAAACGTAATTATGTATTGTAACAGATAACATAGATTAAGAAGACAGCTATTTTTTTACTTCAGGAGAAACAATTTGTGATGAAACATGACAGACTTTATTCAATGCAGATGGAGATAATAATAACAAATAACGATTCAGAAAATAATTGTTAGAGGATATTATTTTAGTATCTCAGACAAAGCTTACAGAATGTAGTAGTTGGTGTGTGTGTTATTTTCACTCAATTTAACCATTAGACACTAGTAGGTGGTGTAAAGAAGAACACTTTACCTGACGCTTGATCTCTGCTTTGCGAAGTGTTGCTCACAAACGTGTCTCTTTGTTAGCAAGCTAAACTAAGCTAAGCTAGGCCGAGAAGCTTCAACGTGCACGAGACGACTCCAACCGGACACGAAGATTGCACGAATGATGTTTTCGTCCACTAAAGTCGCAATCAGGGGCGTCAAGCGTCGAGGATTCACAACATTCGGTTCAAATTATATATATATATATATATATATATATATATATATATATATATATATATATATATATATATATATATATATATATATATATATATATTTCATACAATAATTTTAAATCCGAAGCATTGACGTCCCTGTTGGGCGATTTTATTTTGAAGTTTTTATTACCGTAATGCCGAGTATGAACAAAATTAGGGGCGGCTGGTTTGACTTCATTTGGCTCAAACCGGTGGCCTGCCGTAAAGGATCATGGGTAATACATCTCCTTTCCCTTCTCGCCATGCGGGAGGAGGGACGATCGTGCTTCAGCAAATCCTCCTGAATTTGGACCGAATGTTGCGAATCCTCGACGCTTGACGCCCCTGATTGCGACTTTAGTGGACGAAAACATCATTCGTGCAATCTTCGTGTCCGGTTGGAGTCGTCTCGTGCACGTGGAAGCTTCTCGGCCTAGCTTAGCTTAGCTTAGATTGCTAACAAAGAGACACGTTTGTGATCAACACTTCGCTAAGCAGAGATCAAGCGTCAGGTAAAGTGTTCTTCTTTACACCACCTACTAGTGTCTAATGCTTAAATTGAGTGAAAATAACACACACACCAACTACTACATTTTGTAAGCTTTGTCTGAGATACTAAAATAATATCCTCTAACAATAAGTTTCTGAATCGTTATTTGTTGTTATTATCTGTCTATTATTCTTCTGGATCCTTTTGTTGAATAATGTCTATCATGTTTCATCATTGTTTCTCCTGAAGTCTAAAATTAGCTGTCTTCTTAATTGCTGTTATCTGTTACAATACATAATTACGTTTTACAGTTTCCTTTTGTTGACTTTGGTGCTTTGCCGTTTTAACTAACGTACTGTTTCACTCACAATGTCCAAATCTGAATCTTGAGTTCAATGTTTCACATGTTCGATTATCACTTGCTTTTCTCATCCCTCCAGAGTAGAGCGGAAAGTGTTGCGATCGTCGTGTGAAAATGTGTGCAAGGACAGCAGAGTACGAGGAGGAACTTTGTGGCCCAAAAGAGGAGAAGGAGCCACAACGTCAACTACTGGACGCTGCGTTCAATCTGCAGCCTCGAATTGTGCTACACAGAGCAGGTGGGTTCACTTCTCTCTCACTTTTTTTATGAATTACATTCTAATTTTAATATTATTCCCGGGTTTTTCTGATGAGCACTGTCTGACGTTACATATCATTTTTTTAAAAATAATATCCAATAAGGATATTGGATATTATTCTGATATCTGATGGCATCCCCTCATGATGATGTGGATTGAGGATTTGAGAACAAATTTCAGAAGATCTGAAAGGCTTGTGGCCATTGTTGCATGATCAAAGTGTAACAGTGTTACACAACCTACACGACTTGTTTGGAAAATTGCCAGCAAGATTTTGCTGGCAATTTGAAGGCGCTAACGTGTAAACAGGATCGAGGACCAAGGTGGTTGTCAATATTGTAAACAAATTAGATTTGACCCATTTGTGTTTGTCCTCTTTTGTCTTGCAGACGTCAGTGAAAATCTTCATCCAGAGTGGCAGCAGTCAGTGTCCCCTCACATCAAAGAGGAAGAGGAGGATGAAGAGGTTCAACACATCAAAGAGGAGGAGGAAGAGTTCCTTCACATGAAAGACGAAGAGCCGGAGGTAATCATCAAGGTTCCATCGACTGGTGTCCATTTGAAGAGTGAAGATGAAGATCGAAGTGAGGAAAGACGAGGGGCGGAGCCACCAAACAGCAACAGCGCAAGTGATGGAGACCACTGTGGAGGATCACAAACAGATGGTGATGATGATGATGATAATGTTGATGAACAGTTGGAAGGTGATATGACATGTCACACAACCAGTAAATGCTGGAAATGTTCTAAATGTAGGAAAACCTTTGCTTCTAACAACAATTTCAAACAACACATGAAAATACACACTGGAGAGAAACATTTTGCCTGCTCAATTTGTGGTCAAACTTTCTCTCAGAAGGGAACCTTAAAAATACACACAAGAACCCACACTGGTGAGAAGCCTTTTGCCTGCTCAGTTTGTGGTCAAACCTTTTCTCAGAACGGAACCTTAAAAATACACACAAGAACCCACACTGGAGAGAAGCCCTTTGCCTGCTCAGTTTGTGGTCAAAGGTTCTCTGTGAAGAGTTACTTAAAAATACACAAAAGAACCCACTCTGGTGAGAAACCTTTTGCATGCTCAGTTTGTGGGCAAAGGTTCTCTCGAAAGGGACATTTGACAAGTCATACAAGAACACACACTGGAGAAAAGCCTTTTGGATGCTCAGTTTGTGGTCAAAGATTCTCCCAAATGGGAAGCTTAAAAATACACACAGGAACCCACACTGGTGAGAAACCTTTTGGATGCTCAGTTTGTGGGCAAAAGTTCACTCAAAGGGGCCATTTGACAAGACACAAAAGAACCCACTCTGGTGAGAAACCTTTTGCATGCTCAGTTTGTGGGCAAAGGTTCTCTCGAAAGGGACATTTGACAAGTCACACAAGAACACACACTGGTGAGAAACCTTTTTCCTGCTCAGGTTGTGGTCAAAGGTTCTCTCGTCAGGCTCGGGTTAAGACACACAAGTGTCCTCGTGAGACAAGCAGTGATCAAGAAGCTTTTCATGCAAATGTAAATGTTTAATATAAAAGTAATTACTATGCGACTGACAGAAATCTACATGCTTGTATTCTGTGTACCAGCTTTTATTGTATGTATCTTCTTCTTGTCCATATAGTTTCTAAAAGCCCCGTGAGTGTTGAGAATGAACACTGTTGCCAAAATACTTAAAAGGGACTAGTGGTGGGACTGATCCACAGGGCGGCTGTGGATCAGTTGAGCGGGTCGTCCAGTGACCGAAGGCTCGCCGGTTCGAACCCCGGCTCCGACTGTCCGTATGTGGAAGTGTCCTTGGGCAAGACACCGAACCCTAATTTGCTCCCAGTGAGCCTGGCAGCGCCTTGCACGGCAGCAGCCGCCCAGTGGTCATCAGTGGAATCATTTACTGATAAAATATTTGATTTTCAGTCACGTTGGAAATCTCTGGCACGAGGCCGATTCAATACATACAGTGGGTACTGAAAGTATTCAGACCCCTTTAAATGTTTCAGTTATATTGCAGCCATTTGCTAAAATCATCGAGATTCATTTTTTCTCCTCCTTAATGTACACACAGCACCCCATATTGACAGAAAAATTAGTTATTTACCAATTGCTCCAAAATGTATTGATATTATTGGAAATGAGTGCCAGTTTCATTTTCTTGAGCATGCATGCATTTTGTCCAATGTTTTAGTAAAGTCAATATCAAATCAGTGAACGATTGATTGAAATAGACTGTTTAAAAAAATGACTTTTGGTGTTAAACTGTAGCGTGTATATGTGATCCTGAATAAAGTACAATGCTTAAAACAGTGAGGGTGACTCCATTTACTTGTACATCAAATCCATTTTACCCATTAAAAGTAATTGAAATGTCTATATCCATTGGAAAGCCTCCAAAAACAAAATGCTCGCAACTGAAAGCAAAAACTGGCCCAAGAGATGAGGCATAAGTGAAAAAACCGCAAAGCGGGCAATGCGGAGGATTACAAGCAGACGGCCTCTTAGCTCCACTATCAGATAGTGACGACATGACGTCACACTCTCCTCACACTGATGATGATGATGATGATAAACAGTCGGAAGGTGATCTGACATGTCACACTGACAACAAACGATGGAAATGTTCTCAGTGTGGGAAAACGTTTTACTTCTAAGAGTGAACGACGCATGACAAGACACTGGTGAGAAATCTTTTTCCTGCTCAGTTTGAAATTCTCCACTAAGTATTGGGCAAAGAAACACAAGTATGCTGGTGAGAATCGCAGTGGTCAAGAAGCTATAAAGACTAGACTGTAAAGAAGCATTGACTTTTGGTGGTAAACTGTAAAGTGTATACAGTATGTGATGCATGATAAAACACGCTTCAGACAGTGACAGTAACTCAATTTGTTTGGAAATCAAATCCATTTTCCCCATTGAAAAGAATTGAAATGTCTTTCATTCATTGGAAAGCCTCCAAAGGCAAAATGCTGGCAACACAAAGCAAGAAATGGCCCAAGCGACAAGGCCTAAGTGCGAAAACCGCTCAGGTGGGGCACTGGTACGTCAAGGTAGCGCTGTACTTGGCTGACTTTGGCTCTTGGGCGGCCTCCACCCGCTCCTCCCCTGGGACGACGGTGTTCATTACTTTACTTCAGTACAAATTTGGGGTCTATCTATACTTCACTGGAATATTTATTTTTCAGCATACTTTTTTACCTCGACTCCTTAGATTTTCAGGCAAATATGTGTACTTTCTGCTCCTAACACAAAAAGCTGCGTTCTTTTTCATTTTGGATTGTGTTGTTTCCGGCTTGTCATTGGTTATTCCCCCCACACACACATTACTTTTATACTTGAAGTCATTTTGAAACTTATATTTCACGTTTACTTGACTAAAAAGCTTGAATTGATACTAGAAATTCTTCTTTAAACCCTAATATCTACTTCTACTTGAGTAATGAACGTGAATATGTTTGACGCCTCTGGTTGTCAGTATGTGTCCACTTGTCTCGCATAATTGCTGCAATCCAAAGTTTACAACACGCTTCGGGTTTTTGGGAAAAATGCGTTAAAAGCTCAAGGGATCCTTCTTATCAAATTCGTTTGTACAGCTGATAATGCAACAAACAACGCGTTTGCTTTCGAGACTTTATATCTGGTAAGACACACAATTTGAAATTATTGCTAAATAAAAATGCAAGATACAAAAGAGCAGAGGGAGACCCAGAAGAAGAGAGCCGATGCAGCTTCAGCACTTCTTGACATGTCAAACTGTGTGAATGTTTCCTCAGTACCAGGTAAATATTGAATTCATGTTTGACATTTGAAAAGTGTACAGTGTTTTTAGGACACATTTTGAGACTGAGTGAATCTTTACAGATGAAAACCAATGAAGACATTCACTCTCATGATCTTTGCAGGAAAGAATAGCAGAACTGAATGTTGAAAACCAACAAGTTTAAGAAGAACTTGGTAGACTTCACACAAAAATGTACATCTCGCATCCCTGCTGAAAGGAGTTTGCAGTTTAGAAGATCACCTCAAGTGACCACGAGCTGCAATTTTATACTGGGTTACCATCGAGAGCTCTCGACGTGTGGTTGTTCTTCATTCTGTTGTTGTGTGTTGCCAACATGGAAAGTAATGACACCAAATAGCATCTATCTGTGTCACAAAGATCTACCGTAATGCATCAAAAACAACTATTTCAGATATTCTAAACCAGGGACTTTCAAAATTAGCAGAGAAACTAGCTTTCTTAATTCAGTGGCCAGTAAAGGATTGCTTACAAAGCAATATGCCAACTGTATTCAAACAATCCTACCCTAAGTGCACCAGCATGATTGACTGTTTTGAAGTATTTACAGTATTCAAATTCCTGGTCCGGGACACGATATGAACAGACGTGGTCTGACTGTAAGCATCACAATACACACACCAACCAGTGTCGTTTTATTTGCATCAAAAGCTTTTGGTGGGAGGACATCTGGCAAGGTGGTGAAACAACGGAGTGGTTATCTTGAAAAATTCCAGTGGCAGGCTGAGTTTGGGACCTGGGCCTTCAGTGACCTAATCCACCTCTTAATAACACCGTCACGTCGCAAAAATAATGGACAAAAACGCAACACATGTAGAACTATGTGTGGCATAAAAGAAGAGACAGAGGCTTTCCCCATATTTGAGGATGAATGCCATTATTACTGAAGCAAGAAACAGTTACCTTTACATTCCAATCCGTCACCTCCAAACCGCCATAGAGGTTGTCGTGTATACAACGCAATATAACAGTTCACAATCAATATTTATCTAATAACGTTTTTAGTTTTATAATTAGGGCAGGAAGCCTGTTTCCGCCAGTTAGCCTCACCAGTGATTTTTGTTGTTTTTTTTGGCTGCGAGAAGCCATTTTCTGAAAAGAAAATGCCAGTGATCTTCCATGTGGAGTGCCAACGCCACAAGTTGGAAGGAGGCGAGACAGCATTGCAGTTCTTTATGGAATAGATGTCATTATTGAAGACACAAATTGGATTCAAAAACTGTGAAATATTAGTGAAACAGTTTTTCTGGAGGGCTCTCATAGTATCCAAGTCAGCCCCCGGACCCTGAAGAGAAAGCTCCAGAAAAACCAGTTGTGGAGGACATGAAACAAGATGGATGATGCTCAATTGGCTACAGATGGATGCACCAAAAATGTTGGACGGCCGGGGCAGCGTCAGGCAGTGCCGTGCAGGCGGGGGGGGGGCTTAAGTCAACTGAATGGACTGCTGGACTGAAGAACTGATGAGTGATTCATTCGTTGATCTTCGTCCGCGATCTGTAATACGCGACTGATTCGTTCGTGAATCACTCGTTGAAACTTCATTTGTGATCCGCTAAGGAGCGATCTACTCGTACGATGAGTGCACATGAAAAGAAGCACACATATATAAAATAAATGTAAATTAATAATAAATGTATATACGTGCCCATCACTATTGCATAATGAGGATGTGTGCTTCTTCTTCTGTTGTTTACATCTCCAACAGGTAAGGCCCCTCCCCTTTTCTTCTCTGGTAGGCTACGTGCGGGATGACCACCTGCGATCAAACGCCCACGAGTGACGCACAGCGACAAGTCACTGTCACATCCTGTGTGAATGCGGCATAAGTAGTTTCCGTCGTGTAGTGGCTATCATGATCCCTTCATATGGAAAAGGTCCATGGGTAGAAACAAAGCCGTTTTTTTCTTTTTCTTTTTTAATCTGACATTAAAAAAAACTAAGGGGAGATATTTGTCTCAAAATTATTTACGCAAATATAACTGCGATTTTCGTTTGTCAGATCCACAAATATATCTGTGATTTTCTCGTTTTTTTTTCTTTTAATTGTGTTGTGTGTGCATTTGTCATGACTTATCATTTGAACATATTAAATTGCTTGGTTGGCCGGTCTGTCAAAAACTCCATGTCCACTGCATTTATCTGGGCTTGGAACCAGCCTACAGTTTGCACCGGTTTGTGCCCGCCATCAGGCTGGATTAAGAGAGGATCAAACGCAGGTCAATGCAAATCATAATTGGCTGCAGCGGTGAGAGGACAAAATCATAACCACTCGACCACCAGGGACTTCTTGTGTGTGTGTGTGTGTGTGTGTGTGTGAATATCTTGAAAACGTGGTTTGCTGGTCCTGTTACGGATAGCACGAGAGCGACAGTTTCAGTCGTGTTGTGGTTCTTATGGTCACCAAACAGGTGTAAGGTCCCTGTTTGGAAACGAGGGTGATGAGCTTTTTTGTTTTCCCAGAAGGAAGAGCCCCATGAAAAGCTATGGACCAATTGAAGTTAACTCCCCGTCAGGGAATCCAACCTAAGTCTTCCGCGTGACAGGCAGAGATACTGTCCACTATACTAACGAGGAGTCTTTTGACATACATTCACTGAGTGTCGAGCACACGTCAATGCACCTGAATCCATGGGAATGCCAGCGAGACGGTTTGCTGGTCCTGCTAACGGATAGCACGAGAGCAACAGTTCCAATCGTGTAGTGGTGGTTGTGTTTGCCAAACACGCACAAGGAACACTGGAGGTGGAGGAGAACACAAGAGAGTCAGTACAAATGCGGGTAGCCAAGTAATCAATCGAACACAAGAGAACGAATCACAAGAATACCACGGACGATACTGCTGGTGCTGGATTCCTGGATCTGGCAGGCTTACTGTAGATGCAGGCAGTGATTAGTGCTGATTGAGAACAGCTGCACGGGCGAGGAGGTGATGCTTGCTGGAGAGTTCGAGAGGGAAAAGGGAGGCACAAAGTGACACCCAAGTTCCAAAAAGGAATTGCAGGGCACAGATCATGACAGACCCCACCTAAAGGGTTGCGTGACACCATGGAAGCAGGATGTTTGTTGATTATGTGGGGCGGAGGGCGTAAGGCCGGAGGGCTAAGGGGACTGGTGGAGACAGGCTTGAGCAGAGACACATGAAATGTCGGCTGGATTTTGAGAGAATGAGGGAGCTCCAACTGAACAGAGGTGGGATTTAAGACTTTAGTGATCGGAAAAGGACCAATGAAGCGTGGCGTGAGCTTCCGTGATTCGGTCTGGAGAGAAAGGTCACGGGAGGAAAGCCAAACCATCTGACCCACCTTGAAAACAGGTGTAGGGGAGCGATGAAGATCCGCCAACCGCTTGTTTCTTTCGGCAGCCCTGGCATCCTTCCAAATGTAGTTGGAGTTGTGGGCCCACGGAAGTACTTCAGAGCATGTGAAACTGGGCACGAAAAGCCGGTCTGGAAGTCCAGTCTTGGGATCCGGTTGGGTTCTCTGAGCCCTATTGACCACTTGTTCTATCTCCCACTTGGCAGCCCCAACAAAGCAGGAGAAAGAAACTTGAGGTCGTCTGCACAAATACTGTAGTTACACATTTAACAACTGAATGGGGTGCAAACACTCAAATTATCCTCACATTAGAGTACATTTTCCATTTGTAGCTGTGTTGTTTTATTCAAATCTGGTTTTAGCGCATTGGTCCCTATTACTAATAAAAATGACAGAAAATACTTTGAGAGACTTTCATACTTTCCACCAACCCAAGCCGTGATCATATAGTGGTTAGTACTCTGCGTTGTGGCCGCAACATGCCCGGTTCAAATCCGGGTGACGGCAAGAGCGAACTCCTGCAGTTGCTTTTTGCGGCAAGTGCTGCTGGGACTGTGATAATCCTCCACATGGACTTGCAGAGGGCCCAATACCTTTGTGGGGCTCGGAGTGCAATCGATAATGATGACAAATCAGAAGATTTGAGGTTCAACTCCTGACTTGCTCATGTACAGTTTTGCATATGGTGTTAAACCCAATTCAGAGTGCTGTATTGGGTATGTTTCCTTGTTTGTTTTCTTACTTCCTTCCTTGTTTCTTTCCTTTTTTCCTTCCTTCCTTGTTGCGTTCCTTGTTTCCTTCCTTCAAATCACAAATGGCCGTAGGAATTCCATTGATGTAGAAATACGAAGAAAAGATGTTTGGCTTGATAAGTGCTCAAAACACTTGGTCCTCTCAAAAGAATTCGGACTTCAGTAATGCTTAAATATACTCCATTATGACTTATCATTTGTAAATATTCAATTCTGCTTGTGAGTTGGTTACTTGGTGGGCTGGTCTGTCAAAAACTGCATGTCCGCTATTGGGCACAACAGCCACCACAGTTTCCATAGTGCAGTGGTTATCACATTCGCCTCACACGTGAAAGGTCCCTGGTTTGAGACTGGGTGGAAACAGCTTGCTTGTTCTCTTGCTTGTCAGGCAGCTCTTGTACATGGTTTGCTGGTGATGTTCAGCAGTGGAAATTACCATAGCTTTGTGGTGTGTGGGTGTGTGAAAGGTCCCTGGTTCAAAACCTAGTATGGGCAAGGCCAGGTTATTATTATTATTTTTGAAATTAATCTGCCTTGAAAAACAGCTTTGACAAAACCTTCGCCCCGTCGTGAATCAAATCTTGAGCTCCTGCTCGGACACCTTGAATAGTTCTGCCAGTGAAGTGGGAATCAGGATCGAGAGGCTGCGTGTGAAGATTCTCAACTTGGGTGTGTGTGTGTGTGTATCTTAAAAACTGCGTTCCGTTTGTCTCAAAAATAAACGCGCTGATCAACAAATGCACCATCAACAATACACAAGCAGAATTCAATATTTACAAATGATAAGTCATGATAAATGCACAGACAACATAAAAAAACTAATTGCAGATATGTTTGTGGATTTGAATAAAACGTATGTAAGTCACAGGTATATTTGTGTCAAAGATTTGGACACAAATCTCTCCCCATAGTTTTTCATTGCAGATAAAAAGAAAAAAAAGGAACTAACAAACCTTGTTTCCACCCGGTTTTGAACCAGGGACCTTTTGCGTGTGAGGCAAACGTGATAACCACTACACTATGGAACCTGCTGGCTTGCTTTATTTAACCGCCCCAACAGTACTTTTTGGAGCTGCCAGGCAGCAACCCGATGGAAAAAAAAAATCTGCATTTGACGTTTTGGACGGTAAATCGTGGAGTAATCAATCATTGATTCATTCATTCATCTTCCGCTTCTCCTCACTCGCCTTTGAAATGTCTGAGGCGCTCCCTTCAGGCCAGAGAGCACGGGAAGAAATTCCAACAGCCACCACGGTTTTGGGCACATCCTCCGTGCGCACAGTCCCATGTGTCTCTCTAACCCTTCCCAGCATCACCTCCAAGTGTCGCCAAAGCACCAACAGCTGCAGAAACGTGTGTACACCAGCCATGCAGTTGGCGTGAGGCACCGCACATTTCCACGCTCGTTTCACTCTTGATACATCTGAACTTTGCTGTGAAAAAGAACGGACGCCACGTTTTTGTGCGGACGTTTTCTGGACTTGAGCGTACGCCATGTTTCAGTAGGAAAGCCATGCAAGTTTTTGTACATGAGGCCCCTGATGACTTGTTTCTCCTTGATGTGTAGCTGGTAGTCGTGACTCTGTTTCTTTTGTCCTTGTTTCCTTTTTTTAGTTTTCTGATTTTTTAAATTTTTGTTGAGATTACTGATTCCACCATGATTTAGGGTCCAAAACAGTTAAATGCACATTTGTTTTGGTTTTTCCATCAGGTCACGTGAAACTTGCTGCCGGATG
This sequence comes from Phycodurus eques, assembly GCF_024500275.1. Lineage (NCBI taxonomy): Eukaryota > Metazoa > Chordata > Actinopteri > Syngnathiformes > Syngnathidae > Phycodurus > Phycodurus eques. Next base: position 72,341 of record NC_084547.1, on the reverse strand, counting down.
CCAGCTCCCCTTAGCATGTGGTGGCCCACTCCGCCTTGAGTCATAACTACAGCAGCGGTTTCCATCGTGTAGTGGTTATCACGTTCGCCTTACACGCGAAAGGTCCTCGGTTCGAAATCGCTTATCTTTCGAGCTGTTGTCTGTGGTTTGCCGGTCCCGTTATACGTCTCGACAGACGCAAAAGTATGATTTTTCCGGTACGACTTCTCAGATGTTCCAAATGTCAGCAATATGGACACAAGGGAGACAGAGTTGTCCAAAATGTGAAGGAGAAATGCTGTCATTGTGGAGGACAACAGAGGGTGACATTTGGGTGTGGATGCAACGTAAGAAAGACGAAATCAGTCCGGTTAAAGTGGTCAATAAAATCAGTGAAGAGGGTCCAAAATAAAAAGCAGAGTGTGAATATTTCCATCCATCCATCCATTTTCAACACCACTTCTCCTTGTTAGGGTCACAGGGCGCTGGAGCCTATCCCAGCTGACTTCGGGTGAAATGCGGACGATACCCTGAACTGGTCACCAGTCAGTCGCAGGGCACATACAGACACGGAAAACCACTCGCACCCACATTCGCACCGTCACTGAGTGGGAACTGAACCCGTACTGCCTGCACCAAAGTCAGGCGATTTTACCACTACACCATCAGTGACTGAATGTTGCCATGTCAACAGAAAATGTGATTCTCTGTATGGCGTACGTCAAATTGTGTGGAAATGCAGTAAAACAGAAAACAGAAAGGAAAGCATGATTTCTGTTTCAGTGTTATAAATAAAGCTATTTTGTCTCGTGAATGCACCGCGTCATTTTCGACGTATAAAATTTCGGAGAAAGCAACGACAAACCTTTTATCTGTCTTGTAATCTAAAGGTTGCTCCAGGAATGAGATGAGTTCTCGATAGCCAGAGGTCTTTTGTCAAAACCAAACACACACAAATGATACAGGTAGTGAATTTTTATAGAAAGTTTCATGAGCTCTACCAGGGGAATCTACAAGGAAACAAGGCAGGAAAAAGCAAACGAAGGACAAACATTGGTAGGAAGAGGCTGAGTTTGTGATGTGAGGGTGGAATGAGCGTGTATTGACAATGCATATAGCTGGGGGTTCCTGTTCTTGTTCATCCAAGCACAAATATGCACTAATCTGTACTTTCAGTAGACCACAAGCTGGACTTACTTTGCATGGAACAGAATTTACGCAGGCTGGTCGATTTCCCGGTTGTTTGGCCGGTCTGGTCTGCACGGGGAACAGGTGGATTTGGTGGAAAAGGAAGGGGGAAAAAAGGAGAGCAGGAAAAAAAATTTCCCGGGCAGGGCGGCCGCAGCCCGTATGTCGCTATTCGCAAGATGTTCGGAGCGGACGTGCGCTGCCCGCTTCCTTCCCGACGGAGTTTGCCCGGGCACCCAAAAGGGTAGCTCGGAGCGCTGGCAGGATGCCCTGCGGCGGGAAGGGTCCGATGTGTCCTCGCCACCTCGTGGTGCGAGGTGGGGCTTCCTGGCTAAGCCAGTCTTCGGCAAGTTGGTCGAACGAGAGCCAGCAAACAGATAATCATGGTGCAGATTTATGAGGAAGACAGAGTGGAGCTTTTTCTGTGTCTGTACAGTTAGAAAGTGCATGTTTTTTTTTTGGGGAGGGGGGGATTCTAGTTTCATCTTCTTGGGCGGCCTGCCAAAGTAATGTTCCATCGTCTTGTCAACGTATTGTAACATCAGCGAAGTTGACAGCGACCCAGCATGCCTCACGGCTGAGGTTATAAGGAGTTCCACTCTTATTACTTGTTCTGTTGTGTACAGTGTAATGTCTGAAGTCTTGAGTGTGGGCCGTTAAGGGCAGGGCCTGTTGATTGGCGGTTGTGACATCAGCAAAGATGAAAGGACAAAGGAACATTTCAGATGGAACGTTGGTTCGAGTTAGTCAATTTGAGTGCGGAGTGACTGAGCGTGAGTTAAGTTAGCTAACCCTCCACGTACTTTGCTGTCGTACTTGCACACATTTCACACAAAACCTTAACCTCACACTTGATCTTTGCTTAAAAATGTTTTGCTAACAAATGTCTCTCTTTGTGTGCGGCTACCAAACTAAGCTAGGCTAAACTAGCTTGGGAAGATTCAAAATGCATCGAGACAAGTTTACCCGGACCAAGATTTGATGAATAATGTTTTAGTGTGGTAAAGTAGTGATGGATGTACTGTCAAGCCTTCAATGCAGTATTAATTTGGAAAGAAGTAGATCTGCAGTGGATGTAGTATGGGAACTCGACTGAGACAAACTTTGTTTGGCCTCCATAGACAAACACATTCTGCGTCAACCTGCATTAATTTGGTCTCACATCAAATAAAATACATTTTAGGGTAAGTTTTTGAATAGATATTTGTAATATTTTAGTCACTACGGATATTTATATATGTACAATATAAAAAGTTTATTTGCATGCATCAGTAATCTAGTGTATGTTTTCATGAATATTTTTCGCTTTTACCAGATGCCACTACCAGGAAAAAAAAAGTGCCATTTCGCCCACCCCTACAATCTTACTTTTTACCCCAAATGTTTTGAATTTTATCCATGTGGATCGATTGAACCATTTTACTGCACTGCACAATTTTTTTGCGCATGTCAGGTTAACAATCCTCTGTCGTTGGCCGGAATGAGATCGACCCCCATCCCCACACCCCCTCTACAATTTTTTTTTTTTAATTGTTTTTATTTTGGCACCTTTTTCATGCCTTTGGTGTTTGCAGGTCTGTTGTGTTAGACATTGCTCTCGTTCTCTCTCAGTATATTATGTGTTTAGGCTTGTCTGAAAATGCAGCTTGATCGTTCTTTATGCGCCCATGCTAATTTCTGTGCATCTGAGACACATTAGTCACACAGAATGAGAACAGATTTTCCAAACCGTTTGTGTTTGTCTTTTTGTGTTTTACAGACATCACTGAACATCTTCGTCCTGACCAGCAGGAGCCAGAGCCCCTTCACATTAAAGAGGAAGTGGAGGACGATGAGGTCCACCACATCAAAGGAAGGAAGAGGAGCCCATTTCGATGAAAAAAGAGGAGAAAAAACTGCGTCCCCACATCAGACAGGAAGAGGAGGAGATCATCGACTGGTCTTCCTTTAAAGAGTGAAGACAAAGTTCAAAGTGAGGAGAGCACAGGGGCGGAACCTCCAAGCAGCAGCTCAAGTCAACTCATGACAATAGAAAGTGGTGTTGTGGGCCCACTGAAGTACTTCAGAGCATGTGAAATTGGGCACGAAAAGCCGGTCTGGAGGTCCAGTCTTGGGATCCGGTTGGGTTCTCTGAGCCCTTTTGACCACTTGTTCTATCTCCCACATGGCAGCCCCAACAAAACAGGAGGAAGGAAGAAACTTGAGGTCGTCTGCAACAATATTGGAGTTACACATTTAACAGCTGAATGAGGTGCAAACACTCAAATGATCCTCACATTCGAGTACATTTTCCATTTGTAGCTGTGTTGAATTATTCAAATCTGGTTTTAGCGCATTGGTCCATTACTAATCAAAATGACAGAAAATACTTTGAGAGATAGGTCCCACCAACCCAAGCCATGAACGTATAGTGGTTAGTACTCTGCGATGTGGCCGCAACAAGCCCGGTTCAAATCCGGGTCACGGCAAGAGTGAACTCCTGCAGTTACGTTTTTGCTGCAGGTGCTGCTGGGACAGTGAAAATCCTCCACAGGGACTTGCAGAGGCCCCCATACCTTTGTGGGGCTAGTGGCACAATGGATAATGCATCTGACTACGGATCAGAAGATTCTAGGTTCAGCTCCTGGCTAGCTCATGTACAGCTTTGCATATGGTGTTCAACCTAATTAAGAATGCCGTTTTAGATACGTTCACCTTCTGTTAAATATATTTTCGAAGTTACCATTTATTTGCTTAGCTTGCATTAGTATTATGGACGATTTTGAGAAAGGAAGATGTCTCGCCTTCAAGAAGATGACTCAGCAGGAATCATCCGATGGAAGGGCGCCTTGACCAAGGACATGGTCGGGGATGTGACAGGTGTTGGTCCCATGTTTTCACCTTGAAACCCTACCCTTAGTGTGTTGTGTCTTGTTGCTTAGAACGTTATGTCTTGTAAAACCTTCCTATTTCAAATAAATGCAGGAGCGACGGGAGAGATTGTTTAGAGCGTGTTGAGAGGCTGTAATGTGAACAATCTCTCATACGCCCTCCTCATGAGAAAGAGAAACCAGCGTCTTCATTCCCTTTTGTGCATTTTTATAGGTGTTGGGTGAGATAAATCCAACATTTAAATTGGTCCTTCGAGCCGGATGTCAATACACCCGAGGATTCCAGTTGCGGAGCCGAGATCCAGTTAAGAGACCGTGGCCACGGCAATTGAGACCCTTTCCGGGACTGGTCTTCGTTCTCCTCAACTGGGATCTGAAGGTTGACGACAATCCACAGGATTGAAGATGACTTTGGTGAATTAAATTTTAATTTTTTTGAGGAAAAAGGATTAAAGAGTGAGTGAATTGCACGACGAAGAAGTCTGCGGGGGAATAAACCTTGTGTAATACTAGTCACTGACAAAGTAAAAGAGGGACGGCGGAGTCCGACAAATTCCGCGAGGACGGCGGAGTCCGGTACGTACTTAAATTCCGTGTTTCCGTGTTTTCGTGTGTTTGTAAAATTTTTACTTGTATCGTGTGAATGTGTAAAAGTATGAATCTATAGACAGGATTGTAAGTGACAACTGGGTTTGGAAGCAGATGCAAGAATCCTCCGCCCCGTGTGGGAAGAAGCTTGAGGGTTACCAAAACTCAGACTTGTCACCCTGTCATTTTGAATAAAGTCAGTATTTAGGTCACTCTAGGTGCAAATAAATTGACTTCCAAATTCACAAAATGGGAAAAAATAACGGCGGCACAGTGGCCGACTGCTTAGAGCATCAGCCTCACAGTTCTGAGGAGTTCTGAGTTCAATCCCCGGTCCCGCCTGTGTGGAGTTTGCATGTTCTCCCCGTGCCTGCGGGGGTTTTCTCCGGGCACTCCGGTTTCCTCCCACATCCCAAAAACATGCATTAATTGGGGACTCTAAATTGCCCGTAGGTGTGAGTGCGAATGTTGTTTGTTTGTATGTGCCCTGCGATTGGCTGGCAACCAGTTCAGGGTGTACCCCGCCTCCTGCCAGATGATAGCTGGGATAGGCTCCAGCACGCCCGCGACCCTTGTGAGGAGAAGCGGCTCAGAAAATGGATGGATGGATGGGAAAAAATATCCAAAAGAAGGCCTAACGTGTAAAGATTGGAAATATGTTCAACTCCAAAACCCTTCCAAAATAAAACATTTAAACACGTGGATAACCAAATACGGTTTCGCTGGCCAGCTAAATTCGCAAAAATTAGTTCAACTTCGAAACGAAATAAAGTGTCAACACAAAAATAATACATCACAAATCGAAAAAGAGGGATATGACGACTTACTCTTCTGGCTAAACATGGTGTCTAAAAGAGAAAAAGGAAGTGAGAAAAAGAAGGACTTAACAAATGAACAAAAAGAGCAGGCAGGTAGGGATAAAAATATGTTGTTTCAAAGACAGGAAGATGACGAGACAGGACCAATGGTAAGAATTAGCGAGAAAAAGATGGTTGAAAAAGGTGTGAAAAGAATGAGGGAACAAAAGCATCAGGACCCTTGTACCCGGTTTTGCCACCTCATGAACTTCCTCCAACTCATGAGTCAGAACCTCAACGAGTTTTACGATCAGGAGGGGTACAAATGAATTGGTCTAAAACTATGGGAGGAACATTGTCTCCCATACCCAAAATAACAAATATAACCTCAGACAAGGGAGACATGGATTTATATCCAATGATTGAGGTGGCAAATCCAAATGTACAAGAGGACCACAAAGAAACTATTTTGGTCTATAGGACCTGGACTAATGAGGATGTGAAAAAGGCCGTAGCCGGCCTCACACCATACAAAGTAGACATTGTCCAGTTTGTTGAGGAAATGGAAAATCCTATCATTTAAATGGAGCAGAAACTCAACAAATTTGGATGACTGCAATGGGGCCTGATTGGCATCTTTGCCGAGGAGATTGGGACCCAAAACACCATGGTGTTGTAATGCCGTTAAAATGTACATCAACATTACAAGCACCACAGGTTTAACACCTTACGAAACATTGTTTGGAAGACCTTATAGACTTCAGTGGGAACTTGATGATGAAACAAACTTAGCTGATTTCATGAGAAAGTTGTTAGAGAAACAAAATAATTTAAAAGAATCTGCTGAAAGTAAACATGTTTCCCAGCAGGAAACCAAGTTGGTTGGACCGGGAGACTGGGTCCTAATTCAAAGCATCAAAAAGAAGCACTGGCATTCACCGAAGTGGGAAGGACCGTATCAAGTGTTATTGACAACTCCAACAGCCCTAAACATAGCAGAAAGAAATACGCGGGTTCATTTAACATACTGTAAAAGAGTCATTTCAGCTGAGTACTTAAATAGGGAAGGTGAGCAAAAGTCTGATAACGGAGCGGGAGGAGATGTGTAGATTCTGAAAACGCTTGCTGGTCAGTGAAGAAAAAAGACACCAACCCGTTTAGTGAGAACTCAGCAGAATGGCACACCCACGTTGGTTACGAGATTCGATAAGTTGTTACGTAGCAACTTTGGTTACTATAGTGTTGATTTTGTTTTTGTGGTACTTGGGACGTCCCACCCTAAATGATACAACGCATTTTTTAGATAGGAAATCACCTACCAACTGGACCGATATGACCAACCCAATAATAAAAAAATTTGAATCATTAACTCGTATCAAAAGGAGTACAACTGATGATCAGAACTGTGGGCATGACCTCCAAATGCGGCAAAACAGTTTAATATTTTGTGCCCCCCAAAATCAAGATGCTTTAATCATAATTCCATATGCGGCTCTCACCAATGATGCTCAAGAGAATGGGCAGAATTGGGGATGTGGATATGACTGGTATGCATCTATAGGCTTTGGATGGGAACACCTCATTGGTGAAACAGGTTATGATTGGTCCAGTTGGTCAAAAAAAACAGAAAAAGAACATAGAAAGAAGTTTAACCTAAGCAAAACGGCCCATAGTTTAATATTGAAATACAAATCAAGTCACCCAGTGTGTTTGATGATGAGCTTGTGGGCATATTCTGGCGGAAAAGATCCCCACTTCCAAGTAGCATTGTGTTACGGGAACCGTGTTAAACCAGAAATGCCATTAAAAACTTCAAAGAAAGGTGGACACATTTTTATGGTTAACAACAGAACTACTGATGATTGGTTCCTTGTAGTCACAGGAGTTTCAGGACAAAATAATAATTGGTTACTATTGGTGGAACAAGCAGCAAATATAACGAGAAAAGATTGTGTGGTTTGCATGGGTCCCAGGCCTTTGTTGCGCATAGTTCCGGTACAATTATCACAAGATTGTATTATTCCATTAATGAACGCGACTGTACCAACTGAGAGGTGTAAATCATGGGATCCTATATATCCCATAACAGAAGCAGATAAACACAAACCGATGTTTTCTACTTTAGTAGCACCAAATAATTTCACTTGTATAAACATGATTAGTAAAGGCAGAAAATTAGGACCACTGAATGACACACAGTGTAAAGTAACCTTAAAAGTCGGACCAAAGTTTATGCCAGTATCACGGAGCGACATCTGGTGGTGGTGCGGAGATGATAGACTGTTTAATAGATTACCTAAAGATATATCTGGATTGTTCGCTATTATCACTTTGATATTGCATGTGTCAGTATACCCTATGCCTGTTCAAGATTTAATGGAAAGGGCACCAATGTTTTTGTCCAATCTAGAACATAGACAAATAAGAGATTTGTCCTGGCAGGGGCAAAATTGTCATGGTCTGTGTTTTGGTTTGGGTTGTGTTTAGTTTTGTTCCAAGTTTTCCTGTGTTCCATGTTTGTCGTGTGCTCATTAAGTTGTTGTGTCCACCTGTTCTCGTCTACTTTGTGTCGACCAATCAGCTCTCTCCAGCCACTCGTGTCTTGTCCAGGTGTTCCTCGTTGTCTCTTCTATCTGTTTGTATTTAGTTCCCTGGTTTCTTTCAGTTCTTGTCGGTTCATTGTCGTTGCCACATGTCTTTGCCATGTCATAATCGTCAGTTGTCTTTATCATTGCGGTATGTCATTGTCAGGTGTCATTTTCCCTTTCTATTCCACGTCTTACTCACAGGTCATAGTTTGTTTCCAGTTTTAGATATTCGAGTGTTTCTTTGTTACTTTGATTTGATTGGTATCTGTTGTGGGACTTTGTTCAGTTTTCCCTTTTTGAAGATTAAATATTATTATTTTGAGACTCCCACACTCCTGCCTTGCCTCCCTGCTTCCCTGCAATTGGGTCCACCATGTTCTTTCCTTGCGTTACTCGCCCTCGCCCTAACCACGTACGTGACAAAAATAATCCAACGTACATCGACGCCATAGGTGTTCCTCGTGGGGTTCCAAATCAATACAAATTGGCTGACCAAGTTGCAGGAGGATTTGAGTCTTTCATATGCTGGTGGTGTACAATTAATAAAAATGTTGATAGGATAAACTATATCCACTTCAATGTACAGAGATTAGGAAATTGGACTCAGAGTGGGTTGGAATCTGTACATGAGCAGCTCAAAGCTACCTCTTTAATGACGTTCCAGAATCGCATAGCTGTCGACATGCATTGCTGTTTTTGCAGCCATTCTGACATTTTTTGGATGTTGTTGTATCCCATGCATTCGGGCATTAATCAGTAAATTAATCACCACAGCCATAACCCCCATGGAGAACCGTATGGAGCTGATGTATCCATTACTGTTTGATGATAAAGATAATGATGATGATGATGATTTTGCTTTAACTGATTTGTTTCCTGATCCAGATGATTACGATGTTTAAACTACAGCATTCATGTATGACAAATTTACTCTCAGTGTAAATGTATTTGTTTCATAAAAATGATTCTACAGTTAAAAATCGAAATGAAATGACTGTAAGATGATATGAGAATTTGTGCAAATACATGATAAACAGGAGGGAAATGTTAAATATATTTTAGAAGTTATCATTTATTTGCTTAGCTTGCATTAGTATTATGGACAATTTTTAGAAAGAAAGATGTCTCGCCTTCAATAAGATGACTCAGCATCATCCGATGGAAGGGCGCCCTGACCAAGGACGTGATCGGAGGTAGTCGGGGACGTGACAGGTGTTGGTCTGGTCCCATGTTTTGTGTTGTGTCCGTGCGAAAGGCACAAGATGATAAATCCCAACGATACTGTTGCGAAAGGGGCTAACAAAACAACGTGATAATCGGCGAACCAATAACGAGTGACCCATTTGGACCCTCGACCGTAAGTTTCCCATTATTTATGTTGTGTCTTAGTGCTTAGAACATTATGTCTTGTAAAACCCTCCTATTTTCAAATAAATGTAGGAGCGACGGGGGAGATTGTTTAGAGCGTGATGAGAGACTGTAACCTGAACAATCTCCAATGCGCTCTCCTCGTGAGAAAAAGAAACCAGCGTCTTCATTCCTTTTGTGTCTATTTTTTATAATGTTGGGTGAGATAAATCCAACATGCACACACGTGCAAACAAAAAGGAACGTAAACAACAATTTTCTACCCACAAATGAGGTATCAAAAGTTGCATCTCGGCCACTCTTTCATCAGACCTTCTTTATTTTAAATTCTGCATTACCATCATGAAGCGATTCCCCAAAACCGACGGATAAACTTCCATTGAGAATGAATGGGCCTCCAACAATTCCCAAATTTAACAATTTCAAATCATTCATTTACCATTTCAACTTCAAATACCATAATAACTGTTAGCATTTGAGCTAATCTTCTGACTTATTTTTATATACTATTTTTATTATATAATATCATGATTCATGGTTTCTGATTGAATTCAAGGATGATATTGGAGTGTTTGGAAAACGATTCAGTAAAGTTTTAGTCAAAAATTCAACCAGTGTACTGCAAAATAAATTCCTGCAAACTGGACAGTCCTGGTGAAATTTCGTAAATATTTTGGAACGGTATCAGATAAAAATAATGATGGATATTAGTAACAAACAAAAAAACATTATGGCAAACAATGATGACAAATGCATTTCCACTTTATTTGAATAATGTGTAAATCAACATCAACATTCATCGAGATGGAATCATCGGGAAAAACGAAGGGCGGCGGGATATGCCTCCATATAAACGAAAAATGGTGTACGGACGTCACGGTGCTCAGCACACACTGCAGCCCGCATTTGGAGTCGCTGTTTCTGAACTGTAAACCATTTTACTCGCCACGTGAGTTTGCATCGTTTATACTGGCTGGAGTCCATATTACACCGCAAGCTAACACGAGCGCCGCATTGCTAACGCTCGCCGAACAAGTCAACGAAATTGAAAAAAAAACACCCTGACTCACCCCTCATTATTCTCGGGGACTTTAACAAAGCTAAACTCAACCACGAACTCCCTAAATACAAGCAGCACATCGACTGTCCTACCAGGGAAAATAATACTTTAGACCACTGCTACACTACGGTCAAAAACGCATACCGTGCTATACCTCGTGCAGCCCTGGGCTCGTCTGATCACTGCTTAATTCACTTAATACCGACGTACAAGCAGGAACTTAAATGCGCGAAGCCTACAGTGAAAACAGTCAAAAAGTGGACCAATGAAGCAAAGATGGAACTTCAAAGCTGTTTAGACTGCACAGACTGCAGTGTCTTTGAAAATTCAACTGGCAGCCTGGATGAATATACGGACACTGTCACATCCTATATCAGTTTCTGTGAAGAGGTTTGTGTACCAACAAAATCATTTCGGACATTCAACAACAACAAGCCGTGGTTCACTGCTAAACTTAAGCAGCTTCGCCAAGCTAAGGAGGACGCATATCAGAGTGGGGACAGGGCCCTGTATAATCGAGCTAGAAACCAGCTTACTAAAGAAATTAACATTGCAAAGAGGATCTATGCAGCAAAGTTGGAAAAACAGTTTAGAGCGAACGACTCGAAATCAGTCTGGCGTGCATTACAATCGCTGACTAATTACAAGCGACGATCCCCCCAAGCTGAGAACAATAGCACACTAGCCAACGACTTGAATACCTTCTATTGCAGATTTGAAAAGGACAGTTTCACTCCACACACCCACCTGGCCGCACCCGCGACCACAACCACACCTCTGACTTCTGCGTTAACCATCCATGAACAGGATGTGAGACGCATCTTCAAACAACAGAAGATTAACAAAGCAACAGGACCGGACCATGTGTCCCCATCCTGCCTCAAAGTCTGCGCGGACCAGCTCGCTCCAGTCTTCACTCAGATCTTTAACAGATCTTTGGAAATGTGCGAAGTTCCATCCTGCTTCAAACGCTCCACCATCATTCCAGTCCCCAAGAAAACTGCAATCTCTGGTCTGAATGACTACAGGCCTGTCGCTTTGACATCTGTGGTCATGAAGTCCTTTGAACGTCTCGTGCTGGACCTCCTCAAGAGTGTCACAGGTCCCCTGCTGGACCCCCTGCAGTTTGCCTACCAAGCGAACAGGTCTGCGGATGATGCAGTCAACATGGGACTGCACTTCATCCTAGAACACCTCGACAGTGCAGGGACCTACGCGAGGATCCTGTTCGTGGACTTCAGCTCAGCGTTCAACACCATCATCCCTGAACTCCTTTCAACCAAGCTTCTCCAGCTCAGCGTCTCACCTGCCATCTGCCAGTGGATTTACAGCTTTCTGACGGGCAGGACACAGCAGGTCAGGCTGGGGGAGGCCACCTCATCCACACGCAGCATCAGCACTGGGGCGCCCCAAGGTTGTGTCCTCTCTCCGCTGCTCTTCTCTCTCTACACGAACGACTGCACCTCAGCGAACCCGACTGTCAAGCTCCTGAAGTTTGCAGATGACACCACTGTCATCGGCCTCATCAAGGACGGTGACGAGTCTGCATATCGACAGGAAGCGGAGCGGCTGGAGCTGTGGTGCGGCCGACACAACCTGGAGCTGAACACTCTCAAGACGGTAGAGATGATCGTGGACTTCAGGAGGCATCCTTCGCCACAGCTGCCCCTCACGTTGTCCAGCTGCCTTGTGTCAACCGTCGAGACCTTCAAGTTCCTGGGAATTACAATCTCTCAGGACCTGAAGTGGGCGAACAACATCAACTCCGTCCTCAAAAAGGCCCAGCAGAGGATGTACTTCCTGCGGCTTCTGAGAAAGCACGGCCTGCCACCGGAGCTGCTGAGACAGTTCTACACAGCGGTCATCGAATCGGTCCTGTGTTCTTCCATCAAAGTCTGGTTTGGTGCTGCTACAAAAAAGGACAAACTCCGACTGCAACGGACAATCAAAACTGCTGAAAGGATTGTCGGTACCCCCCTACCCACCATTGAGGACTTGCACGCTGCCAGAACTAAGACAAGGGCGTGCAAAATCCTCTCGGACCGTCTGCACCCCGGTCACCAGCTCTTCCAGCTCCTTCCCTCAGGTAGGCGCTACCGATCAACGCAAACTAGAACTAGTAGACATTCCAACAGCTTCTTCCCTCTTGCGATCAACTTCTTAAACACCTAACCTACAATTCCATTACAACAAGCTGGCAATTTTTTGACTTGAGTTCGTTGTCACATTTCTGTGGGGCCAATTATGTATTACTCGTGCACTCACTGTAGTTGTCTCGCCATGCTGCACTATTTGGATATACTGGCCACTCATGCCAGAGTAGCATCTGCTCCATTTGCACACTGATTGAGGAGTATCTGTAACATTTGCACAACCAACATTGTCCCAGATGATCGCACTACTCGTCACTTTAAACCGCATACACTCCTTGAAGTCTCGGCGCCCTTTGCACAATGGTCATTGCACCGGACGATTGCAATATTAGTCGTTCGAACTGCTCTAAGTGCTAGAGGACTCTGCATCTTTTTGCACAATTGTTTTTTGTCAATGTCTTTATGTCCCCAAAGTGTTCTGTAAATTGACTGTTTGTTGTACTAGAGCGGCTCCAACTACCGGAGACAAATTCCTTGTGTGTTTTGGACATACTTGGCAAATAAAGATGATTCTGATTCTGATTCTGATTCTGATCACATGGTTTCAGGTTTGATGAATAGTAGGTTTACCTGCGACTTCTGATTGTGACGGTTGGTAATTAAATGATCTTGGACTGGACCCAAAAGGAATCGGAAGCGGAGGAAGTAGATGAGAATGGTTTATGAATTAATCGCTAAGCGGGTAGGACATCTGAGGGGCGATGGTATACCGTTGTAACAGGGAAGATGTAGGAAGTGAAACCATGGGCAGGTGGAAGAGCTTGCCGGCATGGCGGGAGACACAGAAGGAGCACTGGAGACGGAGAAGAACACAAGGGGGGAGATATGATTGCAGGTAGTTGAATAACTTATGAGGAGGAGTCATGAATGTTGGCCTGTGTACCACGGATGAACGTCAATACTGTGGTGCTGGCTTCCTGGATCTGGCAGGCTTAAATGCAGGCAGTGTAGAGTGCTGATTGGGAACAGGTGCGCGTATTAGGTGCTTATTACAGGGGGGCGAGAGAGGGAGGGAATACAAGAATGTAGATTTTTGTAAATCAGTATGATCGTAATTTCCTTTGATATTAAACATTTACTTTTTCATTTGAAGCTTCTTCATCACTGCTTTTCTCACTGCACATTTGTGTGTTTTAGCCAGATACTTATGAGAGAATATTTGACCGCAAACTGAGCAGGCAAAAGGTTTCTCACCAGTGTGGGTTGTTGTGTGACCTTTTAAGCTTCTGTTTTCAATGAATCTTTGACCACAAACTGAGCAGGCAAAAGGTTTCTCACCAGTGTGGGTTCTTGTGTGACTTTTTAAGCTTCCGTTTTCAATGAATCTTTGGCCACAAACCGAGCAGGCAAAAGGTTTCTCACCAGTGTGGGTTCTTGTGTGACTTTTTAAGCTTCTGTTTTCAATGAATCTTTGACCACAAACTGAGCAGGCAAAATGTTTCTCACCAGTGTGGGTTCTTGTGTGTACTTTTAAGTGTTCCTTCTGAGAGAATCTTTGGCCACAATGTCCATCCATCCATCCATTTTCTACCGCTTATCCAGGTCGGGTCGCGGGGGCAGTAGCTTTACCAGGGACGCCCAGACTTCCCTCTCCCCAGCCACTTCATCCAGCTCTTCCGGAGGGATCCCGAGGCGTTCCCAGGCCAGCCGAAGGACGTAGTCTCTCCAGCGTGTCCTGGGTCGTCCCCGGGGTCTCCTCCCGGTAGGACGTGCCCGGAACACCTCACCAGGGAGGCGTCCGGGAGGCATCCGAATCAGAGGCCCCAGCCACCTCATCTGGCTCCTCTCAATGCGGAGGAGCAGCGGCTCTACTCTGAGATCCTCACGGATGACCGAGCTTCTCACCCTATCTCTAAGGGAGAGCCCGGACACCCTGCGGAGGAAACTCATTTCGGCCGCTTGTATCCGGGATCTCGTTCTTTCGGTCACGACCCACAGCTCATGACCATAGGTGAGGGTAGGAACGAAGATCGACCGGTAAATTGAGAGCTTCGCCTTTCGGCCTAGCTCCTTCTTTACCACAACGGACCGATACAAAGTCCGCATCACTGCAGACGCTGCACCGATCTGTCTTTCGATCTCCCGTTCCATTCTTCCCTCACTCGTGAACAAGACCCCAAGATACTTGAACTCCTCCACTTGGGGCAGGATCTCATCCCCGACCTGGAGAGGGCATGCCACCCTTTTCCGACTGAGGACCATGGTCTCAGATTTGGAGGTGCTGATTCTCATCCCAGCCGCTTCACACTCGGCTGCGAACTGCTCCAGTGAGAGTTGGAGCTCACGGTTTGATGAAGCCAACAGAACCACATCATCAGTAAAAAGCAGAGATGCAATACTGAGGCCACCAAACCGGACCCCCTCTACGGCTTGGCTGCGCCTAGAAATTCTGTCCATAAAAGTTATGAACAGAATCGGCGACAAAGGGCAGCCTTGGCGGAGTCCAAACCTCACTGGGAACGAGTCCGACTTATTGCCGGATATGCGGACCAAACTCTGACTCCGGTCGTACAGGGACCGAACAGCCCGTATCAGGGGGTTGGGTACCCCATACTCCTGAAGCACCCTCCACAGGACTCCCCGAGGGACACGGTCGAACGCCTTCTCCAAGTCCACAAAACACATGTAGACTGGTTGGGCGAACTCCCATGCACCCTCGAGGACCCTGCCGAGGGTGTAGAGCTGGTCCACTGTTCCACGGCCAGGACGAAAACCACACTGCTCCTCCTGAATCTGAGATTCGACTTCCCGACGGACCCTCCTCTCCAGCACCCCTGCATAGACCTTACCAGGGAGGCTGAGCAGTGTGATCCCCCTGTAGTTGGAACACACCCTCCGGTCCCCCTTCTTAAAAAGGGGGACCACCACCCCAGTCTGCCAATCCAGAGGCACTGTCCCCGATCTCCACGCGATGTTGCAGAGGCATGTCAACCAGGACAGCCCCACAACATCCAGAGCCTTTAGGAACTCCGGGCGAATCTCATCCACCCCAGGGGCCCTGCCACCGAGGAGCTTTTTAACTACCTCAGTGACCTCAAACCCAGAGATAGGAGAGCCCGCCTCAGAGAACCCACACTCTGCTTCCTCATGGGAAGGCGTGTCGGTGGAATTGAGGAGGTCTTCGAAGTATTCTCCCCACCGACTCACAACGTCCCGAGTCGAGGTCAGCAGCGCCCCATCCCCACTATACACAGTGTTAGTGTTGCACTGCTTTCCTCTCCTGAGACGTCGGATGGTGGACCAGAATTTCCTCGAAGCGGTCCGGAAGTCTTTCTCCATGGCCTCACCGAACTCCTCCCATACCCGGGTTTTTGCTTCAGCGACCACCAGAGCTGCTTTCCGCTTGGCCAGCCGGTACCCATCAGCTGCCTCAGGAGTCCCACAGGCCAAAAAGGCCCAATAGGACTCCTTCTTCAGCTTGACGGCATCCCTCACCGTTGGTGTCCACCAACGGGTTCGGGGATTGCCGCCACGACAGGCACCGACCACCTTACGGCCACAGCTCCGGTCGGCCGCCTCAGCAATGGAGGCGTGGAACATGGTCCACTCGGACTCGATGTCCCCAGCCTCCCCCGGAACATGAGCAAAGTTCTGTCGGAGGTGGGAGTTGAAACTCCTTCTGACAGGGGATTCTGCCAGACGTTCCCAGCAGACCCTCACAATACGTTTGGGCCTGCCACGTCGGACCGGCATCTTCCCCCACCATCGGAGCCAACTCACCACCAGGTGGTGATCAGTTGACAGCTCCGCCCCTCTCTTCACCCGAGTGTCCAAGACATCTGGCCGCAAGTCCGATGACACGACCACAAACTCGATCATCGAACTGCGACCTAGGGTGTCCTGGTGCCAAGTGCACGTGTGGACACCCTTATGCTTGAACACTCCAAAAAGGGTGGGTACTCTGAACTGCTGTTTGGTGCATAGGCACAAACAACAGTCAGGACCCGTCCCCCCACCCGAAGGCGGAGGGAGGCTACCCTCTCGTCCACCGGGGTGAACCCCAACATACAGGCGCCGAGCCGGGGGGCAATAAGTATACCCACACCTGATCGGCGCCTCTCACCGTGGGCAACTCCAGAGTAGAAGAGAGTCCAACCCCTCTCGAGAGGACTGGTACCAGAGCCCAAGCTGTGTGTGGAGGCGAGTCCGACTATATCTAGTCGGAACTTCTTGACCTCACACACCAGCTCGGGCTCCTTCCCTGCCAGAGAGGTGATATTCCACGTCCCTAGAGCCAGCTTCTGTAGCCGGGGATCGGATCGCCAAGGTCCCCGCCTTCGGCCACCGCCCAGCTCACACTGCACCCGACCCCTACGGCCCCTCCCACAGGTGGTGAGCCCATGGGAAGGGGGACCCACGTTACCCTTTCGGGCTGTGCCCGGCCGGGCCCCATGGGTGCAGGCCCGGCCACCAGGTGCTCGCCTTTGAGCCCCACCACCAGGCCTGGCTCCAGTGGGGGGCCCCGGTGACGGCAAGGGAAAATGAAGTCCATTGTTTGTTGTCATCATTAGGGGTCTTTGAGCCGTGGTTTGTCTGGTCCCTCACCTAGGACCTGTTTGTCATGGGTGACCCTGCCAGGGGCATAAAGCCCCAGACAACTTAGCTCCTAGGATCACTGGGACACACAAACCCCTCCACCACGACAAGGTGACTGCTCAAGGAGGGGTGGCCACAATGTAAGCAGACAAAAGGTTTCTTAGCGCTGTGTTCTCATGTGTTGTTTCAAAGTACTCTGATTAGCAAGTGTTTTCCCACACTGAGAACATAGCCATTGTTTGTTGTCAGTCTTAAATGTCATATCAACTTCAGACTGTTCATCATCATCAGTGTGAGTAGAGTGTGACGTCATGTCGTCACTGTCTGACAGTTGCGCTAAGAGGCCGTCTGCTTGTGATTCTCCACAGTGGTCTCCACCACTTTCTATTGTCATGAGTTGACTTAAGCTGCTGCTTGGAGGCTCCGCCCCTGTGCTCTCCTCACTTTGAACTTTGTCTTCACTCTTTAAAGGAACACCAGTCGACAATTTACTTCCACTCTTTAAGTTAAAAAAACAAAACAAAACTCTAATATCTCTTACTTTGTCAAAAATAACTACTTTTTTCAACCTCTATGGATGATCAACATGTTGAAAAAAAAACGTTAAAACGGAGCGGTAAAGTCATCAACTGTTGGGGTCTCGATGAATTGAGATATTTCGGGTCTTAAAGGAACATCTAAAAAAATAAATAAATCTTGATATCTCTCTGATATATATATATATATAGTTGTATTTTTTTTGTCATTCATTTCAGAAAGTGAAACCCATGTAAAATAAAGGTATCCAAGCCCTTATTTTTTGCAAGCTGGTGATAATGGCTTACTAATAATGAAAACCCAAAAATCATCGTCAGAAAATTTGAACATCTAACCAACACAAAATTGTGTCTCGTGAAAATAGTGAGTGGCTAATAACTCTGCGAAGCCACAAGCCGCAGTGGCTGGTGAGCAAAAAGTTAATGTCAAGCCCTGGACCTGATGAAAGAGAATATTCACATTGGCATGATCCATCCAGCCATCCATTTTCAACACCGCTTATCCTGGTTAGGGTCGCAGGCCGCTGGAGCCTATCCCAGCTGACTTTGGGTGAAAGGCAGACTACACCCTGAACTGGTCGCCAGTCAGTCACATGGCACATACAGACAGAGACAACCATTCACACTCACATTCATACCGTCACTGACTGGGAACTGAACCCACGCTGTCTGCACCAAAGTCAGGCGAGTGTACCACTACACCATCAGTGACTCACTGGCATGATATTTAATCTAAAAACAAATGACTTTGGCTCCGATTTGAAATTCAGTAGCTACTTCAAGGCTTCCTGTTAACAAGTGTTGAGAATTAGCACTCGTGCTAAAACATTGCTTTGTCGAATGTTTTTGTGATGTTCATTTCAAACAAGCAAATGATTCATTGAAATAGACTGTGAGGAAACTTTTAACTCTTTGGGTAAGATGGAAAACTGCATGTGATCCTGAATAAAATGGACATACATTCTGTAATGTAATATTGTATTATGTAATTATCACACTGTACAGTTTCTCATCTATGTATTTGTATTTGCTTTTATTTTGCTTTGTTTTACTATACTGTCTGCTCCCAGGTCCGCCTTGCAAATGAAAATCTGTTCTCAATTACCTTGCCTGGATAAATAAAGATTAAATTCAAATTGAAACAAATTAAATACTGGATACCTTTCAAACCGTGATAGTAACCTCAGGAGCTTCAAAGATTATGAGAAGGGAGTCGGCCATATTCGGACTCAGGAAGGAGCTGACCACGTGACGGTGTTAGAAGAAGGCATGGTGTCCCTCCAGATTTCGGAGCCACCAATATTGAATGGGACTCTCCCATCTGCCGCAGTTGTTGGCGGATACTGTATATTGCTTAACCAATAAAGTTGTCTTTGTTCATTGAGCTTGTATCAGTCTTTTTCAATATCGCCCTTCACAAATTGGAGTATGACAGGCCTGTCGGGGGGCTGTGGGGGGCAGTTCGAACGAACCGTGTGGGCAGAACAGCCGGACGTTTGCGATGGTGGCCAGCACCATCTAAATTGAGTTTTTATTAAGTTGTAAATAAACACAAGGTAACCTCACCTAGGTAGGTGTCCTCCATTTAGCGAGAGAAGAGTTTAAATGAAGAAAGAATGTGGAAAATGAAGACAATACTTGAGGTGAAGAAAAGATCGTGTTAGGCCTGGTACACACAAAGACAATCGGGTTGTTTTTGTCCCAGTTTTGCCCTGTCCCGACCGAGGACCTCAAACGCCAGACTGGACTATGTTTTAAAAGATTATCCCATGAGATTGATGAAAACTCTTTTGAGATTGGAAAAATCCTTGTGTGTGTCCAGGCCTTGGAGGAAATTTAGGTGTGGAAATATATCTGGGCCATCAGATTCTCAATTTGAATTACAATTTTTTTTTACACTCAATTTGAATTTTACTTTTCACATCAAAATATCCAATCCAAACATTTCAGCTTCAAATATTCAGCTGCTCCATTTCAGAAGCAAATTAAACTCGCTGGCAGAAAAGGCTGTTAAAATGGCAAAAAAATATAATAATAATAACAATAATAATCATAATAATAATAAATGCTATTTAATTCTGCACACACATTCAAACATAAAGGAACGTAAACAACAATTTTCTACCCACAAATGAGGTATCAAAAGTTGCGTCTCGGCCACTCTTTAATCAGACCTTCTTTATTTTAAATTCTACGTTACCATCATGACGCAATAAACTTCTATTGAGAATGAATGGGCCTTCAACAATTCCCACATTTAACACTGTCACATCATTCATTTCCCATTCCAACTTCAAATACCATACTAACTGTTAGCATTTGAGCTAATCTCCTGACTTATTTTTGTATACTATTTTTATTTTGTAGTATCAGGATTCATGGTTTCTGATTCCATTCAAGGATGATATTGGAGTACTTGGAAAACGATTCAGTACATTTTTAGTCAAGAATTCAACCAGTGTGACTGCGAAATAAATTCCTGCAAACTGGATCGTCCTGGTGAAATGTCTAAATTTTTTTGTAAAGGTATCAGATAAAAATAACTATGGATATTATGAACAAACCAAAAAACATTATGGCAAATAATCATGACAAATGTTTTTCCACTTTATTTGAACAAAGTGCACATGACATGGTTTCAGGTTTGATGAATAGTAGGTTTTTCACGGTTGGTAATCGTATGATGTTGGACTGGACCCAAAAGGAGACGGAAGCGGAGGAAGTAGATGAGAATGGTTTATTAATTAATCGCTCAGCGGCTAGGACATCCGAGGGGCGATAGTGGTCCGTTGGAACAGGGAAGGTGTAGGAAGTGGAACCATGGGCAGGTGGAAGAACTTGGCGGCATGGCTGGAGACACGGAGGGAGCATTGGACACGGAGAAGAACACAAGGGGGGAAGTATGATTGCAGGTCGTTGAGTAACTTATGAGGAGGAGTCATGAAAGTTGCCCTGTGTACCACGGATGAACGTCAATACTCAGGTGCTGGCTTCCTGGATCTGGCAGGCTTAAATGCAGGCAGTGTAGAGTGCTGATTGGGAACAGGTGGGCGGATGAGGTGCTGATTGCAGGGGAGAGAGAGAGGGAGGGAAAGGCGAGGCAAAAAGCGCCACCCGAGTTCCAAAAAAGGAACTCCAGGGACACTGATATCTTTTTCGACATAAAAATAATTACAAATCTTTTAGTAGTTGTAACACAAAACATGGAATGCTCAAATGTTCTAATTATATTTTTTACTAGGCACTCATAGTCACAATGTGTGACGGAGTGGTTACCAAGCTCTGAGTACCTTGTGATGTCCAAGTTCCCATCTATCCAGGGTGAGACACTTTCCAGTCTGCCTCCTCGATGTTTTTTTTGACTACTTTGGTCTTTGTCTCTGAGTAAAGTGTTCGGCGTTAGCGTTTTGCTGAAGTACAGTATGTGATGGAAATTTGTACCGTGGTTCAAATGTGCTGACCAACCTTTTAGCTCTCCATGGTGCGATCATGAAGAAAACCTGGTTGAAATGTCTCACGAATTGATGTTTGGCCTCGGCTTGCTTCTTGCTTCGGGTGTTTGTGGCTTTTCATATTACTTCCATTCCACAACTTGTCGACAGCGGCGGCTTTCAGCAAACAGTTTATTGCATGGCCGTCATGTTTTTTTCCTCCCTCGTTTTTTATGACTGCAAATCCAAAATGCGTCCATATTTCGGATTTAAACTTTGGTGGACGTTCTCTAACATCTTCAACAAACAAGAACAGTCCAGTTGCCTTGATTCAACCTTTGCATTCCACTCGTTAAGTTTTGCATCCTGCTCAGTGGCTGAGCCACCGTCATATTTCCTGCACTGCGCATGGGAGATTTGGTTTGCTTCTCAGACTGGCCCACTCAAGAGCGCCAGAAAAAAACAAAACAGTTTGATAATCCCATGATCACTTTTGCCGTCACAGACAGGAAATTTAATCGAGTAATGCTGACCATCTTTTTGATTAAAAGTGGTTAAAAAAAACATATTCACCCATATCAAGTCTGCCGTACAGAAATCGAATTGGGTTATTTCCTAGAATCGATACAATCAATTTGTTATCTTCTAAAATGATCTAAATCTATTTGTTTTAGCTGAGGACAGATTGATCCAATTGGATTTTAGGAATATAAATCGATACATCAATATAAAGAATGAATTGTTACACCTCTAATCATAATCTGCAATTGGCTGGCGACCAGTTCAGGGCGTACACGGCCTCTCGCCCGAAGATAACTGGGATAGGCTCCAGCACTCCCGCGACCCGCGTGAGGATAAGCAGTACAGAAATTGGATGGATGGATGATTTCTCCTTGCCTGACCATATCGCTAAACAACCGGTATTAATCACTGTGTGCTGTGTGTTCGTGTATGTGTGGGTGTGTGTTTTCGAGTGGGTGTTTTTTCTGTTTATTTTTGTTGATCTGTTGTTGACCAATACTGGCCACTCATGCCAGAGTTGCATCTGCACCACTTGGACACTGACTGGGGAGTATCTGCAACATTTGCACAATCGACATTGTCCCAGATTATCGCACTACTTGTCACTTTAAACTGCATACACTCCTTGAAGTCTCGGCGCCCTTTGCACAATGGTCATTGCACCGGACTGTTGCTATATGAGTCATTCAAACTGCTCTAATTGCTGGAGGACTCTGCAACTTTTTGCACAATTGTTAAAAAAAATTAAATGAAAAAAAATCATAATTGTACCTGCATTACCAGATTACCAGATTACTAGCAACCTGTTATTGCTCAGTGATTGTTTTTCCTCAATGTCTTTATGTCTCAAAAGTATTCTCTGTCAATTGACTGTCTGTTGTCGTACAAGAGCGGCTCCAACGACACGAGACAAATTCCTTGTGTGTTTTTGACACACTTGGCAAAATAAAGATGATTCGGATTCTGATTTTACATTGTGGGGAAGGGGTGGATTCTTGAATATTTTTTTGCAACTTTAATTGCCTGTTTTTAAATTTGTTTTGATAGATATTTAAATTGAGATTACATTTCCTCATATTTTGTCGAGGTTATTTGTTTGCATTTGTTTTTTTGTTTGGTTTATGCGGGGACATTGTTTCAGTTCCACACTCAATCTGTTCCCAAGTCTCACTGCATTATTAGACATGCAGAATTTTTTTTCATTGTGCTTAAAGTCAGTCAAGTAAAGCGTTACCTTGACGTACCAGTGCCCCAGCTGAGCAATTTTCCACTTGTCGCTTGGGCCATTTTTTGCTTTGCGTTGCCATCATTTTGGTTTTGGAGGGTTTTGAAAGGATGAAAGGCATTTCAGTTCTTTTCAATGGGGAAAATTAATTTGACATACAAGACAATTGAGTGACTCTCACTGTTTAAAGAATTGTATTTTATGAAGGATCCCATTGACACTTTTCAACCTTTTCAGCAAAAGTCAAACATCGAATCACGATCGATTTCTCTCAATCATTTGCTCATTTTAAAACATGAGACAAAAGTATTTTGGAACCAGTGATAATTCTCAACATTTGTCCACAGGAGGCTTTTAGAATATACAAAGAAAATGAAAAGATTGAAAAAATAAAAGATGGTAGACAGAATACAAGAATGTAGATTTTTGTAAATTAGTATGATCGTAATTTCCTTTGATATTAAACATTTACTTTTTCATTTGAAGCTTCTTCATCACTGCTGTTCTCACTGCACACTTGTGTGTTTTAGCCTGATACTTATGAGAGAATCTTTGACCGCAAACTGAGCAGGCAAAAGGTTTCTCACCAGTGTGGGTTCTTTTGTGTCTTTTTAAACTTCCGTTTTCAACGAATCTTTGACGACAAACTGAGCAGGCAAAAGGTTTCTCACCAGTGTGGGTTCTTGTGTGTCTTTTTAAGCTTCTGTTTTCAATGAATCTTTGACCAAAACTCAGCAGGCAAAAGGTTTCTCACCAGTGTGCGTTCTTGTGTGTATTCTTAAGCTTCTGTTTTCAATGAATCTTTGACCAAAACTCAGCAGGCAAAAGGTTTCTCACCAGTGTGCGTTCTTGTGTGTCTTTTTAAACGTCCGTTTTCAATGAATCTTTGACGACAAACTGAGCAGGTAAAAGGTTTCTCACCAGTGTGGGTTCTTGTGTGTCTTTTTAAGCTTCTGTTTTCAATGAATCTTTGACCACAAACTGAGCAGGCAAAAGGTTTCTCACCAGTGTGGGTTCTTGTGTGTCTTTTTAAGCTTCTGTTTTCAATGAATCTTTGACCACAAACTGAGCAGGCAAAAGGTTTCTCACCAGTGTGGGTTCTTGTGTGTATTCTTAAGCTTCTGTTTTCAATGAATCTTTGACTACAAACTGAGCAGGTAAAAGGTTTCTCACCAGTGTGGGTTCTTGTGTGTTTTTAAGCTTCTGTTTTCAATGAATCTTTGACCACAAACTGAGCAGGCTAAAAGGTTTCTCACCAGTGTGGGTTCTTGTGTGTGTTTTTAAGCTTCTGTTTTCAATGAATCTTAGACCACACACTGAGCAGGAAAAAGGTTTCTCACCAGTGTGGGTTATTGTGTGTGTTTCGAAGTTTCCATTCTGAGAGAATCTTTGACCACACACTGAGCAGGCAAAAGCTTTCTCTCTTGTGTGTATTTTCATGTGTCGTTTCAAATTGCTCTGAAAAGCAAATATTTTCCCACACTGATTACATTTCCATCGTTTGTTTTCAGTGTGACATGTCAGATCACCTTCACTCTGTCCATCATCATCATCAGTGTGAGGAGGGTGTGACATCATGTCGTCACTATCTGACAGTGGAGCTAAGAGCCCATTTGCTTGTGATCCTCCACAGTGGTCTCCGTCAGCTTCTGTTGTCATGTTGACTTGAGGTGTTACTTGGAGCCTCCGCCACTCTGCTTTCCTCACTTTGACCTTCATCTTCACTCTGCAAAGGGACACCAGTCGATGGAAACTTGGTGATGTCCTCCTCCACTTCATGTTTGATGTTAGTGTGCTCATCCTCATCCTTTTTTTTTATGGGGGTGGGCTCCAATTTCTCTTCCTCTTTGATACGGTGGACCGCTTCATCCTCCACTTCCTCTTTAATGTGAGGGGGCTCCCACTCCTGCCCCTCGGGACGTACATCTTCACTGATGTCTGCAAGACACAAGAAGACAAACACACATGGTTTGGTCACATCAATTGTCATGTTTGACTTAAATGTTGTGTCATATGGTCCATATTCATATTTAAGTTTATTAGGACAGTCAGTTGAGTTAAGGTTTATTGGATATAATAAAAATTGGCAGGTCAACATTAACAATAAATGTGAACAAGTGTAAAATAATAACATGCATGTAACAACAAGTATCAATAAGGGTAATACAGTGGACCCCTGCATTCTCTCAGTTAGGCATTTATGGAGGTGCCAATCCTTGGTTACTCATGGAAAGAAGTACCTATTGTAAAGTATGCGACTGTAAGAGTAAGTTGCAAAAATGCATCCATCCATCCATTTTCTGAGGCGCTTCTCCTCACTAGGGTCGCGGGCGTGCTGGAGCCTATCCCAGCTATCAACGGGCAGGAGGCGGGGTACACCCTGAACTGGTTGCCAGCCAATCGCAGGGCAGATACAAACAAACAACCAGTCGCACTCAGATTCACACCAATGGGCAATTTAGAGTCTCCAATTAATGCATGTTTTTGGGATGTAGGAGGATACCAGAGTGCCCGGAGAAAACCCACGCAGGCACAGGGAGAACATGCAAACTCCACACAGGCGGGGTACCCCGGTCCTCAGAACTGTGAGGGAGATGTGCTAACCAGTCGGCTACCGTGCTGCTGCAAAAATGCAAATTTTAAAAAATATTTTCATGTCAAAATACTGTCTACTGTGTGCATATTGTATTGAAGCATCTCTTAAATTGAGACTGGTTATCCACTCAACTGCCATTACAGAAGTCAGAAGGCCGTTTTGTGTGTGTGTGTGTGTGTGTGTGTGTGTGTGTGCGTGTGTGTGTGCGTGTGTGTGTGCGTGCACGTGCGGATGTATCTGTGTCTATCACACAGATACATCCGCATCAAAATGGTGGGAAGCCGTAGTTCCGACCCAGTGGGTGAACAATTTTGGTGTATCCGAGGACACTTTTGAAGATCTCCGCTCTCAGCTGACTGCTGAAACCTTTGACTGACAACGGCAGGCTGGCCACCCAGCAGTTCATGTGCAATAACAAATCAAGCAGCAGCTGAGCATGCATTTGGAAGACTGAAGGGCAGGTGGAGATGCCTGTTGGAACGCAATGACGGCCCCCTGACCAAAGTCTATGGTCTTAACATGTTGTGTTGCATCATCTGTGTAAACCGAATGGGGATAATGTCCCCTTGTTAAAGTGAAAAAATCTTCCACACATTTTTACAAAGAACTCAATGCACATTCATTCAAGAGCTGCTGTCGACTACTACTCACGCCAGGCACTCCACACACAGACTGCCTGACTTGAGCCCACGTTCAAGTTTAAATGTCCCTTTGCTCGTTCATCTTTGCTGACGTCACAACAGCCAATCACCAGACACGAGCAACTCATGGTCCAGTCTAACATCAGAGGACGTCCATAATCTCAACGCTGCGATAATAAAAGTAAAATGATTATACAATAAATAAGCACCACACATCTTGTTGTATTTATCTATATTGTATTCTTTAGTTTTTTAGTTTCCATCGTCTTTATTTCCCTCGCTGGCCCCGTTGGTGGCGCACCACCGACGTAAAGGAAATGACGACACAGACATGAAGCATTTTGGTGAGCAATCGAGGAAGCGGGGAGCGGCTGGGAAACGCTAAGAAAAATATGATTTTGCGTCACTGTAGCATACAAAAGTCCCACAATATTTACTTTGTAAACGAAAAAAACAAAACTTCTTGAATTGCAAGCAAAAATCAGACATTGGGAGATAATCTAACTCAAGATAAAAAAAACTATCTATCACTTGCAATGAAAATATTGGGATGACTATATTCGCGTGATATTCCTCAGCTTTTTGCCAAAACAAAAAAAATAAAAGCCTCATTAAGGTTTGAGACTTTCCTTCAATTTGTGCCCGAACAGATTCGGAGTCAGTGAGAACAACATTAGTGACATCTGGTGGACGAAAGAAGTCACAGTAACCTACGTCACTAATCTGTGTGAAAAAAGACTCTCTCGTTATCTTTCAGCAATAAAAGTTAAAATACGATGTTGGTCGATGTAGTATTTACATATTCACATGTGTCAATACTTACGCAATATTTAGGATTCATTGCAGATGAGCTCATTGGGATCTGTCAGCCTATCACCCAGCTGGATCATTTGAGTCTGGGGCAATGGACTTCAGAAGTAGGACTGGCGCAAACTGAAGTTTGGATCAACTATGACTACATCAGAATTTGTCAAGTAAACATAACATTTGTTTGTCCATATATACAAAGATCGTTACAAAATTAACTCTTCCAACACAAAAATTGAAGTTGAATGAAAGCATTGGCCAATCACCATAACCAGAAGAGATGTTCCCACTTCCTTCCAAGATAATTTCATTGAACAACTGAAGTTTAAAGGATGATGTACAACACTGATTGAAAAATATTGCAAATACGATTGATGAGGCAAAATGAACGCAGTCAATTTCATTGCTGCTGATAGCTGTGCAGGCTTTGATTGACACTTATTAGCTTAGGCCGACTTGCATTCAATGTCTCAATCACAATGACCTGGAGTCCAGTTCAGGTGTTTCCCACATCGAAACAATGTTCATTGCCCTTTTATTGGGATAATTATCGATACCAATTCTCCAAACATCAATATCTGAATCCTCGGGTTCGGGTTCGAGCGGACCTGGGCAATTCTTTTCACATGAAAACTTTGAAAATTCAAATCCGGCCTCGCCTGTGTGGAGTTTGCATGTTCTCCCTGTGCCTATTTGTGTACGGAAGATGAATATTCTATCATCTCAATAAATTAGAATAAATCTATGCTAATTTATACAGTGGTACCTATATGAAATAAAACACCCTGCCTCAAAGACTATGCAGGCAGGTTGGCTTTGCAAATGGGAATCAGTTCTTAGTTGCCTCACCTGGATAAATAAAGGGTTAGCTTTTTAAGGTATCAAAAATATTTGAAACTTAGATGAAGATATAAAATAAGCCTAACTTGAAAGCTTGAAATAACAGCATTTTTGTATTGATCCAGTTTGTGTCAGTGATGATCAACATCAGCCTCATTTGCTTCAGCTCCCCTGAACTCATAAGTGCGATGGAAACACAAACCACATGGGCCACAGGAACCTTTTACTACCGGGAACTCAAAGTTCCTGGGCTGGTTGGTGGAAAAGCCCCCGAGGTCATTTGGGGAGCCAGATGAGTTAAGATTCATTTGAAATAATAATAAATAAAAAACAGCCAGGTCAACAACAACAATAAAATGTGAAGTGGAAACGTGTACATTAATAAAGGGCAAGTTTCAATGATGGTATGGCTCGGCATTTGCAAAGTAACCTATTTAAGGTTTTTTTTTGGGGGGGGGGGCATCTGGTGGTGCGATACTGAATATATTTTTTTCAATATTTTTTTTTTTTTTTAAATCAGGGGTAATGACAGTGAAATATGCAGATTTCAGCGGACTTTTATTTGGAAATACAATATCAGATCTTTATCAAACCTCATTCAGTGGAGTCCTCGGTTGCTCTAATTGTCCCACACATCTGGACTTGTCTTGCTATAATAATAGAATCATTTAAAAAAAATATATTTATAAAAAAAAGATATACTTGCAGTCATGCAGGCAGATTTTAAATAAACTTGAATTTTTAATGTATCTCAAGATTAGAATGAACCTTGCTGGTTGTAGTCCTGGCATAGTTTACTTTCTCAAGTTTTATATATATATATATATATATATATATAAAATATAATTATTTTAAATCCGAAGCATTGACGTCCCTGTCGGACGATTTTATTTTGAAGCTGCCGCTCGTTGGCGGTTTATTACCGTAATGCCGAGTACGAACAAAATTAGGGGCGGCTGGTTTGACTTCATTTGGCTCAAACCGGTGGCCTGCCGTAAAGGATCATGGGTAATTCATCTCCTTTCCCTTCTCGCCATGCGGGAGGAGGGACGATCGTGCTTCAGCAAATCTTCCTGAATTTGGACCGAATGTTGTGAATCGTCGACGCTTGACGCCCCTGATCGCAACTTTAGTGGACTAAAACATCATTCGTGCAATCTTCGTGTCCGGTTGGAGTCGTCTCGTGCACGTGGAAGCTTCTCGGCCTAGCTTAGCTTATCTTAGCTTATCTTAGCTTAGCTTGCTAACAAAGAAACGCGTTTGTGAGCAACACTTCGCTAAGCAGAGATCAAGCGTCAGGTAAAGTGTTCTTCTTTACACCACCTACTAGTGTCTAATGCTTAAATTGAGTGAAAATAACACACACACACCAACTACTACATTCTGTAAGCTTTGTCTGAGATACTAAAATAATATCCTCTCACAATTATTTTCTGAATCGTTATTTGTTATTATTATCTCCATCTGGATCCTTTTGTTGAATAATGTCTGTCATGTTTCATCACAAATTGTTTCTCCTGAAGTAAAAAATTAGCTGTCTTCTTAATCTCTGTTATCTGTGACAATACATAATTACGTTTTCATGTTTCATTTTGTTGACTTTGGTGCTTTGCCGTTTTGACTAACCTACTGTTAGTAGGTTAGTCAAGTAGGCGCAGCCGAGGCGTATGGGGGGTCCGGTTTGGTGGCCTCAGTATTGCATCTCTGCTTTTTGCGGATGATGTGGTTCTGTTGGCTTCATCAAGCCGTGACCTCCAACTCTCACTGGAGCAGTTCGCAGCCGAGTGTGAAGCGACCGGGATGAGAATCAGCACCTCCAAATCTGAGACCATGGTCTTCAGTCGATAAAGGGTGGCGTGCCCTCTCCAGGTCGGGGATGAGATCCTGCCCCAAGTGGAGGAGTTCAAGTATCTTGGAGTCTTGTGCACGAGTGTGGGACGAATGGAACGGGAGCTCGACAGGCGGATCGGTGCAGCGTCTGCCGTGATGCAGACTTTGTATCGATCCGTTGTGGTAAAGAAGCAGCTCAGGCGAGGCTCTCAATTTACCGGTCGATCTACGTTCCTACCCTCACCTATGGTCACGAGCTGTGTGTAGATAGATAGGTGGACCATATTACGTCAGGAAGGGCATCTGGCTTAAAACCTTGCCAAACAAATATGAGCGTTCATCCAAAGAATTCCATACCGGATCGGTCGTGGCCCGGGTTAACAACGTCCGCCACCGGCGCCGTCAACTTGCGTGGCGCTGTTGGAAATTCAGCTACTGTGGGTCGAAGTCAAAGAAGAAGAGGAGGTGGAAAGCGGGTTCTTCGGTAGAAAGAGAAGAGGAAAACACAGAGCCTAGAACTGAATGTGGGGACTTTGAATGTTGGGACTATGACAGGAAAATCTCGGGAGTTGGTTGACATGATGATTAGGAGAAAGGTTGATATATTGTGTGTCCAGGAGACCAGGTGGAAAGGCAGTAAGGCTAGAAGTTTAGGGGCAGGGTTAAAATTATTTTACCATGGTGTAGATGGGAAGAGAAATATTTTAAAAGAAGAGTTGGCTAAGAATGTCTTGGAGGTGAAAAGAGTATCAGATCGAGTGATGAGGCTGAAACTTGAAATTGAGGGTGTTATGTGTCATGTGATTAGTGGCTATGCCCCACAGGTAGGATGTGGCCTAGAGGTGAAAGAGAAATTCTGGAAGGAGCTAGATGATGTAGTTCTGAGCATCCCAGACAGAGAGAGAGTCGTAATTGGTGCAGATTGAATGGACATGTTGGTGAAGGTAATAGGGGTGATGAAGAAGTGATGGGTAAGTATGGCATCCAGGAAAGGAACTTGGAGGGACAGATGGTGGTAGACTTTGCAACAAGGATGCAAATGGCTGTAGTGAACACTTTTTTCCAGAAGAGGCACGAACATAGGGTGACCTACAAGAGCGGAGCTAGAAGCACACAGGTGGATTACATGTTGTGCAGACGATGTAATCTGAAGGAGATTACCAACTGTAAGGTAGTGGTAGGGGAGAGTGTGGCTAGACAGCATAGGATGGTGGTGTGGAAGATGACTGGTTGTGGGGAGGAAAATTAGGAAGACAAAGGCAGAGAAGAGAACCAGGTGGTGGAAGCTGAGACAGGACGGGTGTTGTGCAGTTTTTCGGGAAGAGGTGATACAGGCTCTCGGTGGACGGATGGAGCTTCCAGAAGACTGGACCACTGCAGCCAAGGTGATCAGAGAAGCAGGCAGGAGAGTACTTGGTGTATCTTCTGGCAGGAAAGGAGAGAAGGAGACTTGGTTGGTGGAACCTCACAGTACAGGAAATCATACAAGGAAAAAGGTTAGCTAAAACGAAGTGGGACACTGAGAGGACCGAGGAGAGGCGAAAGGAATACATTGATGTGCTTGCTAGATGGAAAGAATACTTGGAGGAGTTGATGAATGAGGAAAATGAGAGTAGAAGAGGCAAGTGTGGTGGACCAGGAAGTGGCAATGATTAGTAAGGGGGAAGTTAGAAAGGCATTAAAGAGGATGAAAAATAGAAAGGCTGTTGGCCCTGATGACATTCCTGTGGCGGTATGGAAGCATCTAGGAGAGGTGGCTGTGGAATTTTTGATCAGGGTGTTCAATAGAATTCTAGTGCATGAGAAGATGCCTGAGGAATGGAGGAAAAGTGTACTGGTTCCCATTTTTAGAACAAAGGTGATGCGCAGAGCTGTGGCAACTATAGAGGAATAAAGTTGATGAGCCACACAATGAAGTTATGGGAAAGAGTCGTGGAGGCTAGACTCAGGACAGAAGTGAGTATTTGCGAGCAACAGTATGGTTTCATGCCTAGAAAGAGTACTACAGATGCATTATTTGCCTTGAGGATGTTGATGGAAAAATACAGAGAAGGTCAGAAGGAGCTACATTGTGTCTTTGTAGATCTGGAGAAAGACAGAGTACCCAGAGAGGAACTGTGGTACTGCATGCAGAAGTCTGGAGTGGCAGAGAAGTATGTTAGAATAATACAGGACATGTACGAGGGCAGCAGAACAGCGGTGAGGTGTGCTGTAGGTGTGACAGAAGAATTTAAGGTGGACGTGGGACTGCATCAGGGATCATCCCTGAGCCCCTTCCTTTTTGCAGTGGTGATGGATAGGCTGACAGATGAGGTTAGACTGGAATCCCCGTGGACCGTGATGTTTGCAGATGACATTGTGATCTGCAGTGAAAGCAGGGAGTCGCTGGAGGAACAGTTAGAAAGATGGAGGCATGCACTGGAAAGAAGAGGAATGAAGATTTGCCGAATGAATGAGAGGGGTGGTGGGGGAAGAATGAGGCTTCAGGGAGAAGAGATAGCAAGGGTGGAGGACTTTAAATACTTGGGGTCAACCGTCCAGAGCAATGGTGAGTGTGGTCAGGAAGTGAAGAAACTGGTACAAGCAGGTTGGAACGGGTGGAGGAAGGTGTCAGGTGTGTTATGTGACAGAAGAGTCTCTGCTAGGATGAAGGGCAAAGTTTATAAAACAGTGGTGAGGCCAGCCATGATGTATGGATTAGAGACAGTGGCACAGAAGAGACAACAGGAAGCAGAGCTGGAGGTGGCGTAAATGAAGATGTTGAGGTTCGCTCTTGGAGTGACCAGGTTGGATAAAATTAGAAAAGAGCTCATCAGAGGGGCAGCCAAGGTTCGATGTTTTGGAGACAAAGTTAGAGAGAGCAGACTTCGATGGTTTAGACACGTCCAGAGGGGAAATAGTGAGTATATTGGTAGAAGGATGATGAGGATGGAGCTGCCAGGCAAGAGAGCTAGAGGAAGACCAAAGAGAAGGTTGATGGATGTCGTGAGGGAAGACATGATGGCAGTTGGTGTTCGAGAGGAGGATGCAGGAGATAGGCTTACATGGAAAAGGATGACGCGCTGTGGCGACCCCTAACGGGACAAGCCGAAAGGAAAAGAAGAAGTGGTCGTGATAGTGAAACTAGACCAGCGTTGCGATATCTCATTAAAAAGATTTAACAGATTTTTTCAGTCAGGGGTAATGACAGCAAAATATGCAGTTTTGAGAAATTTTTATATAAAATATCATATCTTCATCAAACCTCTTCGTTGAGTCCTTGGTGGTTTGTCACACAGATCTGGACTTGTCTTGCGATACCAATGGGATTATGTTTGGGTGGCTTTGGCTCAGTAGGTAGAACAGGTTCGAATCCCTGCTACGACTGTCCGCATGTGGAAGTGTCCTTGGGCAAGACACTGAACCCTAATTGGCTCCCAGTGGGCCTGGCAGCGCCTCGCATGGCAGCAGTCGCCCATTGGTTTCTGAATGTGTGTGTGAATGTGAGACTTTGTAAAGTGCTTTGGGCGCTGTGATGATGTAGATAAAGCGCAATATAAGTGCGCTCCATGACCATTTATTTTTCCCAAGATATCAAATAAAGTATTTTTTTTTTAATGTATGGATGTACGTAATCTATTTCAAGATACAAATTAACTTTGCTGGTTGCATTCCTTAACTGACGTCCGTATTATTGGTAAGCTTTTATTTTGAAGGTGGCTTCGCCGCGAGTTGGCGACCTATTACCGTAATGCCGAGTATGAACAAAATTAGGGGCGGCTGGGTTGCCTGCTACTTTACGAGTGGAGGCTGGCTTGACCGCAGTCTTTTTTCGGGGACCGCACGCGATTCCACGTGCTGCACAACATTTTTCTGAATTTGCACCGAACGTGCTGAATCCTCGTCACGGTAAGTCCATCAATACCTCACAGGACTAAAAAATCATTCGTGCAATCTTCGTGTCCGGTTGGAGTCGTCTCGTGCACGTTGAAGCCATTCGGCCTTGCTTCGTTTAGCTTAGCTTAGTTTAGCATGCTAACAAAGAGACACATTTGGGATCAACATTTCGCTAAGCAGAGAAAAAGCCTGAGCGTAAAGTGTTCTTCTTTCCGTCACCTACGAGTTAGGACGTGGACCAGAATATTCATACTAACAATGAAATGAGATAAAAACAACAACTAGATGATCAGCTTTGTTTGTCTGAGGTACTGAAATAACATCCTGTAACACCTATTTTGTGAATCCATTTGTAGAATCTCAACAATGTTCAAACACAAATTTCCTTTCCCGAGGTCACAAATGAGCTGTTTTCTTTCTGTCTCATATTTCTTCCAATACATCATTCCGTTCTCCTGTTTCCTCTTGTTGACTTTGGTGCTTTGCCATTTTAACTAACGTAGTGTTTAACCCACAGTGTCCAAATCGTAATCTTGATGTCATTGTTTCACATCTAATTTGCACTTGCTTTTCTCATCCCTCCAACATAGATCGGAAAGTGTTGCGATCGTCGTGTGAAAATGTGTGCAAGGACAGCAGAGTACGAGGAGGAACTTTGTAGCCCAAAAGAGGAGAAGGAGCCACAACGTCAACTACTGGACGCTGTGTTCAATCTGCAGCCTCGAATTGTGCTATACAGAGCAGGTGGGTTCACTTCTCTCTCACTTGTTTTATGAAATACATTCTAATTT
Source organism: Phycodurus eques (assembly GCF_024500275.1). NCBI lineage: Eukaryota > Metazoa > Chordata > Actinopteri > Syngnathiformes > Syngnathidae > Phycodurus > Phycodurus eques. The sequence continues at coordinate 38,119 of NC_084547.1, read as the reverse complement.
TCATATTATTCCTGGGTTTTTCTGATGAGCACTGTCTGACGTTAGATGTAATTTTATATATTTTTTTATAATATCCAATAAGGTGTAGTCTGATGACATCCCCTCATGATGATGTGGATTGAGGGTTGGAGGCCAAATTTCAGAAGATCTGAAAGGCTTGTGGCCATTGTTGTGTGATCAAATTTGTAACAGTGTTACACAACCTACACGACGTGTTTGGAAAATTGCCAGCAAGATTTTTGCCCTTTTTGTGTCTTGTAGTCTAGTTGAGTAAACATTAGTTCATGCCAAGTCAAATCACTCTTCAATCGTAGGAAGTAACCAAGTACAGTAAACCCTCCGCTATATCGCGTTTCATCTATCGCAGTTTTATTACTGTACACATTATTCTTTACTGTACCTAAGTACATTTTTAGGTGTCTGTACTTTTTTTTTTTTTTACTGTCAACAATTTACTACTCTTTAAATTTGAAACCTGTGATTTCTCTTCCTTTGTCACAAATAGCATTACTTTTTTCAACTTCTAAGGATGATGTGTAAAAAAAAAAAAAAACGGTGCATCCACATTGAAGGGTCGCCCAACTTTGCTGCGTCCCATTGTTCTACTATTTTGTGTCACCCTATTAGTCCCATTAGGCTTTCTGGTTGAAGGCGCTAACGTGTAAACAGGATCGAGGACCAAGGTTTTACCCATTTGTGTTTGTCTTCTTTTGTCTTGCAGACGTCAGTGAAAATCTTCATCCTGAGCGGCAGCAGTCAGTGTCCCCTCACATCAAAGAGGAAGAGGAGGATGAAGAGGTTCAACACATCAAAGAGGAGGAGGAAGAGTTCCTTCACATTAAAGAGGAAGAGCAGGAGGAAATCATCAAGGTTCCATCGACTGGTGTCCCTTTGAAGAGTGACGATGAAGGTCGAAGTGAGGAGAGACGAGGGGCGGAGCCACCAAACAGCAACAGCTCAAGAGATGGAGACCACTGTGGAGGATCACAAACAGACGGTGATGATGATGTTGATGAACAGTTGGAAGGTGATATGACATGTCACACTACCAGTAAATGCTGGAAATGTTCTAAATGTCGGAAAACCTTTGCTTCTAAGAGCAATTTCAAACAACACATGAAAATACACACTGGAGAGAAGCCATTTGCCTGCTCAGTTTGTGGTCAAAGGTTCACTCGGAAGGGACACTTAAAAATACATACAAGAACACACACTGGTGAGAAACCTTTTGCATGCTCAGTTTGTGGTCAAAGATTCACTGAAAAGGGAACTTTAATTATACACACAAGAACACACACTGGTGAGAAACATTTTGCATGCTCAGTTTGTGGTCAAAGATTCTCTCAAAGGGGACATTTGACAAGTCACACAAGAACACACACTGGTGAGAAGCCTTTTGCCTGCTCAGTTTGTGGTCAAAGATTCTCCCTAAAGGAAAGCTTAAACAGACACACAAGAACACACACTGGTGAGAAGCCTTTTGCCTGCTCAGTTTGTGGTCAAAGATTCTCCCTAAAGGAAAACTTAAATAGACACACAAGAGCCCACACTGGTGAGAAACCTTTTCCATGCTCAGTTTGTGGTAAACGATTCTCTGAAAAGGGACATTTGACAAGTCACACAAGAACACACACTGGTGAGAAACCTTTTTCCTGCTCAGTTTGTGGTCAAAGATTCTCTCGTAAGGCTCGGGTTAAGACACACAAGTGTCCTGGTGAGACAAGCAGTGATCAAGAAGCTTTTAATGCAAATGTAAATGTTTAATATAAAAGTAATGACTATGTGACTGACAGAAATCTACATGCTTGTATTCTGTGTAACAGCTTTTATTGTATGCATCTTCTTCTTGTCCATATAGTTTCTAAAAGCCCCGTGAGTGTTGAGAATGAACACTGTTGCCAAAATACTTAAAAGGGACTAGTTAAAGGTGGTGGGAAAGAGGGCGGCTGTGGATCAGGAGAGTGAGTCGTCCAGTGACCGAAGGGTCGCCGGTTCGAACCCTGGCTCCGACTGTCCGTATGTCGAAGTGTCCTTGGGCAAGACACCGAACCCTAATTTGCTCCCAGTGAGCCTGGCAGCGCCTTGCACGGCAGCAGCCGCCCAGTGGTCATCAGTGGAATCATTTACTGATAAAATATTAGATTTTCAGTCGCGTTGGAAATCTCTGGCACGAGGCCGATTCAATACATACAGTGGGTACTGAAAGTATTCAGACCCCTTTAAATGTTTCAGTTATATTGCAGCCATTTGCTAAAATCATTGCGGTTAATTTTTTCTCCTCCTTACTGTACACACAGCACCCCATATTGGCAGAAAAAAGCGGAATTGTTGAAATTTTTGCAGATTTATTTCAAAAGAATAACTGAAATATCACACAGCCATAAGTATTCTGACCCTTTGCTCAGTATTTAGTAGAAGCGCCCTTTTGAGCTAATACAGCCATGAGTCTTTTTGGGAATGATGCAACAAGTTTGTCACACCTGGTTATCCTAATCAAGTCCGATCAGTATAATCAAACACAGCTGGACTCCAATGAAGGTGTAGAACCATTTGAAGGATGATCAGAAGAAATGGACAGCACCCGAGTTCAATATCGGAGTGTCACAGCAAAGGGTCGGAAAACTTATGGTTGTGTGATATTTCACTTTTTATTTTTAAATAAATCAGCAAAAATTTCAACCATTATTTTTTTTTCTGTCAATATGGGGTGCTGTGTGTACATTAATGAGGGAAAAAATTGTGGTTTTAGCAAATGGCAATTTTAGCCATATAACAGAGTGAAAAATTTAAGGGGGTCTGAACACTTTCCGTACCCACTGTATGTATGTATCGATCAAATATATGTATAGATCACAAATTTGTTTCTGCAGATGGCATTGTGTGACAGATGTGGACTGTCATAATGTCGGATGACCATAACGAAGGTCTCCTGTCCCGAAACTGCGGGTGATCTGATTTGATGATATCTGATCCATAAAAGCTCAAATATTGGGCTGATCATTATAATATTATTATTTATGATAATTTGAAGCTGTCATGAGAAGAAATGTCTGCATATATTTTGGTGATGATTGTTGACAGTTGTGGGACATGAAGCCACGTTTCTTGGGTTCATGCATGAGGCTTGCAAGGATGTGGTGCTCGCCCGGCGTGTTTGTCATTTTAATTATGGCGTCCTCATCCATCCCAATCCATAAATTAGCATTTTTTATTTATTTTTTAAGCACATTAAATTTGTGATTGAACATAATTTCGGGGTACTAGCTGTTGTTCATGTGATGCAATGATATATGACAGCAATGTAAGATATACAACGTAATACCAGCTTGAACAAGGCGGTGTTTGGAAACACAAGCAATTTCCTGAAAAGTTGTCATTTTGAAGGTGAGGGGATTCCACCTGACAGCTGCGATATACAAATATGACCAATGACTGCCACTTCATCGTATGGTACATTCCTTTTCCCACACCAGCTATGCCAGTGCTTTTCAATTTTCAATTTTGTTGATGAAAAAGGGGTGTTCGAAAGGGAATTAGTCATTTTCCAATTGCTCCAAAATGTATTTTATTGGAAATGAGTGCCAGTTTAATTTTCTTGAGCATGTATGCATTTTGTCCAAACTGACTTTTGGTGCTAAACTGTAACATGTATATGTGATCCTGAATAAAGTACACTGCTTAAAACAGTGAGGGTGACTCAATTTACTTGTACATCAAATCCATTTTCCCCATTAAAAAGTATTGAAATGTTTTTATCTATTGGAAACCCTCCAAAAACAAAATGCTCCCAACTTAAAGAAAAAAAAAAAACTGGCCCAAGAGATGAGGCGTAAGTGAAAAAACTGCTAAGCGGGCACTGCAGAGGATCACAAGCAGGCGGCCTCTGAGCTCCATGATCAGATAGTGGCGACATGACGTCACACTCTCCTCATACTGATGAAGATGATGATAAACAGTCAGAAGGTTATCTAACATGTCACACTGACAACAAATGATGGAAATGTTCTCAGTGTGGCAAAACGTTTGCTTGTAAGAGCAAACGATGCATGACTAGACACAATTGGAGAGAAAACTTTTGCCTGTTCAGTTTGTGGCCAAAGATTCTGTCTGTCATGAACGGAACAGAGGATAGGACCCAAAAATGGGTCCTATCCAAAAATGCACGACTGTATGTATATAGTTGATTCTGCAGTAACTGCTGCAAAACAGAGCGGACATGAATAATGTGAGTCTCCCCGTCCGGGGAGAATATCAAAATGTCATCCAAATAAACAAAAACATAAACATTCAACATGTCACGCAGGACATCATTGACAAGGTTCTGGAAAACAGCTGGAGCGTTAGTAAGCCCAAAAGGCATTACCAAATATTCATAATGTCCCGTTGGTGTGTTGAATGCTGTTTTCCATTCATCCCCCTCCCTTATCCTGACTCGATATGCATTTCTTAAGTCCAGTTTGGTGAAAATCTTGGCTCCCTCCAGGAACTCAAAGGCGGTGGAGATGAGAGGAAGAGGGTACCTGTTTTTTACCGTGATCTCGTTGAGACCCCGATAATTGATACAGGGTCGCAGGGTCTCGTCTTTCTTGTCCACAAAGAAAAATCCTGCCCCCGCAGGGGATGAAGATGGGCGAATGATCCCGGCTGCCAGCGATTCTTCCACGTACTCCTTCATGGCCTTGTGTTCCGGCCCTGAAAGAGAGAACAACCTCCCTCATGGGGGTGTGGTTCCAGGCAGCAAGTCAACAGCACAGTCATAAGGTCTGTGGGGTGGAAGGGATTTGGCCTTGGACTTGGAAAAAACGTCTTTAATATCCTGGTAATAGGTGGGCACTTGAGATAAATCAGGATCCCCAGATGGGGTCTGTGGATTGTCCTTAGAAACAAAGCCCTGAACATCACATGGCGGCTTGAAACACTTCCGGGCGCAATTGCTGCCCCATGACATAACCTGCCCAGAGGACCAGTCAATGTGGGGGTAATGTAATTTCAACTAAGATAAGGTCATGATTCATGGCGTCAAAAACATGAAAACTAATGCGTTCCGAGTGAGAATCAGGAAATGTCAATGTGAGTGTTTGGGTGCGGTGAGTGATCTTGCCCATAAAACTGCCGTCTGCAGCATAGGTGTTGCGGTGGCGTTTTATTTCAAAGGTTCTAAGGTGCATACGTCTAACGAGGAGAGAGTTAAGTAAGTTAGCGTCAGAACCAGAGTCAATTAATACAGGTGTATGAATTTCTTGATCAGGAGAGCATAGTGTCACTTTAGGAAGAAGCCGTGTAGGGTCTTCCTTAATGAAACTCAGACTCACCTCTCCCGTGCCCTTGCTACCGGCACCGGCAACTTTGACGTGACAGTTGCTCACGGAATGACCCAACTGACCGCAGTAGAAGCACCGCCCTTCCCTCGTTGACGTTCCTCAGGGGAGAGACGGAACCTGGCCAGTTGCATGGGTTCATCTGTGGGGACGCTAGCCAGTGGGTTGAGACCGGAACCAGGGGATCTGCCTTGGTTTGGCTGGTCACCGAGGCTCGTCTTCCAAGTGCGCGGTGACGCAGCCCTCCGCCGATCTCCATCTAGCTCGCGATCCAAAAGCCTCTTGTCGATTTTGACGGCGAGAGCGATGAGAGTGTCCAAGTCGGTCGGCAGGTCTAGTGGGACTAAATGATCCTTGACGGTGGGGGATAGTCCTTGGAAAAAAGGCATCGAGTAGCGCCCGATTATTCCAATGACTCTCACCTGCTAGAATGCGAAACTCAATCGCGTAATCTGACACCCTGCGCTTGCCTTGTTGTAAGGTGACAAGGGAGCGAGCTGCCTCACGATCTGGAGTGGAAAATTTAAAGATTTGCTCCATAGTCTTTACGAAAAAAGCCCATGAATGACACGCGCCGGAATTGCAGGCTCCTTTCAGCAGTAGCCCACACCTCCACACGACCAGTCAGGTGGGAAATGACGAAAGCGATTTTTGCCCGCTCGGTGGGGAAGGCAGCTGCCTGCAGCTCAAAGTGGAGTTCGCACTGCGTGATGAACGGCTTAATGTTCCCAGAATTTCCAGAGAACCTCTCCGGTCGAGAGAGCTGTGGGCAGACAGTAGCGTAGGTGGCAGGTGGCTGCATGGTGACTACTTCACATGGAAATACCGTGGCGGTATTGGGTGTGGTGCCAACTGGTTCCTTCTCTTGAATAATTTTCATAAGAAGTTCAAACTGCGAGGCCACCTGTCTCATCATATTGTCCTGATGCCTTGACAGTCCCTCTAGATGAAGGTGGAGGGCAGCAATCTGCTCATCCTGCTTCGAGAGGCGTTGACCCTGCGCTTGAAGGGCTTTGCGCACCGGGTCTGAGTCTGCTGGGTCCATGTTATGGCCAGTTCGTTCTGTCATGAACGGAACAGAGGATAGGACCCAAAAATGCACGACTCCAAAACAAATGGACAGTTTCCAAAAAGAGAGGTTTAATAGACGGGCATAGGTCGGTACACAGGCAGGCAATCCAAGAAAGGCAACAGTATCCAAAAACATGAGGCAAAGAGGCAAGGTCGATAATTGGAACAGGGTCAAGTCTTACTGTGAGTCTGTGACGTGGAAACAAGGTACAACGAACTGGCAATGAGAGGGAATGAGACACGAGGTTAAATACAATAGGTAATTCGGGTGAACGAGGCACAGGTGGTGAAGATGCTCACAGGAGCAGGTGTGTGTGAAACAGGGGGCAAGACAAAACCCGGAACACACACACATGACACTGTCCTAAGAAACACAAGTGTGCTGGTGAGAATTGCAGGGGTCAAGAAGCTTTCATTGAAAATGTAAATGTTTAATTGCAAAAGTAAGAATGCTTAAGTTGTTCGGGAGGTTTTGGCAACTGGGTCAAAGTCATTACAATGCTAAACAAAAAACAGTCTGCAGTATGCAAGATACAAAAGACATAAGCAGAGGGGGACCCAGAAGAAGAGAGCCGATGCAGGTTCAGCACCTCTTGACATGTCAAACTGTGTGAATATTCCCCCAGTACCAGGTCATTATTTAATTTCATGTTTGACATTTTAAAAGTGTTTAAAGGAAACATTCTGATACTGTCCTTGAACTTTTATGAAAAAAAACAATGCCGACATTAACTGCCATGATCTTTGCATTGAAAAATAGCAGAACTGAAAGTTGAAAACCAAAAGGTTAAAGAAGAACTTGGTAGCCTTCACGCAAAAAATTTACATTTTGCTTCCCAGCTGAAAGGAGTACGCAGTTTAGAAGATTACCGCAAGTGACCGCAAGCTGCAATTTTATATTGAGTTACCGTCTCGAGCTCGTTGCATGTAGTTGTTGTGTGTTGCCAAAATGTAATGACACCAATGTAATGGACATGCTCTCGCCCGAAAGCACTGACCCCCAAACCCCGGACTGAGCTACATCGCTGTCTCCGCTCCCCCGCCGAGACAGACGGCCACGGGGATGCGAGATTTAACTTCGCACACGGACGCTAAATGAATTACCAATCAGTCCCAAGTTGCTCATCAAAGCTGCGATACGGACAAACGGTTTCTCAGTCGGACGCTAAGTCAATTAACTTTCAACCCCAGCCAGCCTGAAGTGTCTCATCAACAAATACTTTTTTGGGGGGACACTGGCTTGATCACCAAGAAGGTGAGGAACCCGCTGTTTGCTGGCTCTCGTTCGACCAATTTGCCGAAGACTGGCTTAGCCAGGAAGCCCCACCTCGCACCATGAGGTGGCGAGGACACCTCCCCGCCGCAGGGCATCCTGTCAGCGCTCCGAGCTACCCTTTCGGGTGCCCAAGGAAACTCCGTCGGGAAGGAAGCGGGCAGCGCACGTCCACTCCGAACGTCTTGCGAATAGCGACATACGGGCTCAGGCCGCCCTGCCTGGGAACATTTTTCTTTCCCGCTCTCCTTTCCCCCCCCCCTACTTTTCCGCCAAATCCACCTGTTCCCCGTGCAGACCAGACATCCAGGAAATCGACCAGCCTGCGTAAATTCTGTTCCATGCAAAGTAATTCCATTTTGTGGGCTACTGAAAGTACAGATTAGTGCATATTTGTGCTTAGATGAACAAGAACAGGAACCCCCAGCTATATGCATTGTCAATACACGCTCATTCCACCCGCACATCACAAGCTCAGCCTCTTCCTACCAATGTTTGTCCTTCGTTTGCTTTTTCCTGCCTTGTTTTCTTGTAGATAGAGCTCATGAAATTTTCTATAAAAATTCACTACCTGTATCATTTCTGTGTGTTTGGGTTCGACAAAAGACCTCTGGCTATCGAGAACTCATCTAATTCCTGTAGCAAACTTCAGATTACAAGACAAATTAAAGGTTTGTCGTCGCTTTCTCCTAAATTTTATTCGTCGAAAGTGACGCGGTGCCCTTCACAAGACAAAATAGATTTATTTATAACACTGAAGCAGAAATCAAATATACCAAAATTGTCTTTAAATTTTTTTGGGTTTTTACAGAAACAGCTGCCCGGACTGGCTGCGGTTGGTGTAATTTGGATCCAGGGGCTGAAAAAGTTGACGGACAACGTGAGCCTGGCGTGTGGTGACATAGTGAGATTGATACGAGCCTGTTGCATTTCGGTTCACCAATCGGATGATATTTTGACACGGTCGGGTCTGAAACAGAAATCATGCTTTCCTTTCTGTTTTCTGTTTTACTGCAATTTCCACACAATTTATGACGTATGCCATACAGAGAATCATATTTTCTGTTGACATGGCAATATTCTCACTCTGCTTTTCATTTTAGACCCTCTTCACTGATTTTATTGACCACTTTAACCGGACTGATTTCGTCTTTCTTACGTTGCATCTACACCCAAATTGTCCTCCAAAATGACAGCATTTCTCCTCCACATTTTGGACAACTCTGTCTCCCTTGTGTCTATAATCGCTGACATTTGGAACATTTGAGAAGTCGTTCCGGAAAAATCATACTTTTGCGTCTGTTGAGACGTATAACGGACCGGCAAACCACAGACAACAGCTCGAAAGATAAGCTGTTTCCACCCAGTTTCAAACAGAGGACCTTTCACGTGAAAGGCGAACGTGATAACCACGACACTATGGAAACCGCTGCTACAGTTATGACCCAAGGGGGACTGGGCCACCACATGCTAAGGGGAGCTGCCAGCCGGCGGCAAGTTCCACGTGAGCTGATGGAAAAACCAAAACAAAAGTGCATTTCACTGTTTTGGACCCTAAATCATGGTGGAATCAATCATCTAAAAATATATAGAAACAAATCCTAAAACTAAAAAGAGGAAACAAGGACAAAAGAAACAGAGTCACGACTACCATCTCCACATCCAGGACAAACAAGTCATCAGGGGCCTCATGTACAAAAACTTGCGTGGATTTCCTTCTGAAACATGGCGTACGCTCAAATCCAGAAAACGTCTGCACAAAAATGTGGTGTACGTTCTTTTTCACGGCAAAGTTCAGATGTATCAAGAGTGAAATGAGGGTGCGGTGCCTCACGGCAACTTCATGGCTGGCGTACGCACGTTTCTGCAGCTGTTGGTGCTTTGGCGACACTTGGAGGTGATGCTGGGAAGGGTTAGAGAGACACATGGGCCTGTGCTTTCGGAGGATGTGGCCAAAACCGCGGTGGCTGTTGGAATTTCTTCGCTTGCCCTCTGGCCTGAAGGGAGCGCCTCAGACGTTTCAAAGGCTCGTGAGGAGAAGCGGGACGGAATATGAATGAATGAATCAATGATTGATTACTCCACGATTTACCGTCCAAAACGTTAAATGCAATTTTTTTTCCATTGGGTTGCAGGCTCGCAGCTCCCAAAAGTTACTGTTGGGGCGTTTAGACAAAGCAAGCCAGCAATTTCCATAGTGTAGTGGTTATCATGTTTGCCTCACATGCAAAAGGTCCCTGGTTCAAAACCGGGTGGAAACAAGCTTGTTTGTTTCTTGTTTGTTATCTAAAAAAACAACATACAACAGCTGCCTGACAAGCAAGAAAAGCTGTTTCCACCCAGTCTCGAACCGGGGCCTTTCGCATGTTAGGCGAACGTGATAACCACTACACTACGGAAAGTGTGGTGGCTGTTGTGCCCAAAAGCGGACATGGATTTATTGACAGACCAGCCCACCAAGTAACCAACTCACAAGCAGAATTGAATATTTACAAATGATAAGTCATTATGGAGGTCACTGATGGTGTTGTGGTACACTCGCCTGACTTTGGTGCAGGCAGCGTGGGTTCAGTTCCCACTCAGTGACGGTGTGAATGTGAGTGCGAATGGTCTATTGTCTGTATGTGCCCTGCGACTGACTGGCGACCAGTTCAGGGTGTAGTCCGCCTTTCGCCCGAAGTCAACTGGGATAGGCTCCAGTGTCCCGCGACCCTAACCAGGATAAGCGGTGTTGAAAATGGATGGATGGATGGATGGAAGTCATTATGGAGTTTATTTAAGCATTACTGAAGTCCGAATTGGCGGCACGGTGGCCGACTGGTTAGAGCGTCAGCCTCACAGTTCTGAGGACCCGGGTTCAATCCCCGGCCCCGCCTGTGTGGAGTTTGCATGTTCTCCCCGTGCCTGCGTGGGTTTTCTCCGGGCACTCCGGTTTCCTCCCACATCCCAAAAACATGCATTAATTGGAGACTCTAAATTGCCCGTGAGTGCGAATGGTTGTTTGTTTGTGTGTGCCCTGCGATTGGCTGGCAACCAGTTCAGGGTGTACCCCGCCTCCTGCCCGATGAAAGCTGGGATTGGCACGCCCGCAACACGAGTGAGGAGAAGCGGCTCAGAAAATGGATGGATGGATGAAGTCCGAATTCTTTTGAGAGGACCAAGTGTTTTGAGCAGTTATCAAGCCAAACATCTTTTCTTTGTATTTCTACATCAATGGAATTCCTACAGCCATTTGTGATTTGAAGGAAGGAAAGGAAGTATGGAAGGAAGGAAACAAGGAAACATATCCAATACAGCACTCTTAATTAGGTTTAACACCATATGCAAAGCTGTTCACGAGTTAGCCAGGAGTTGAACCTAGAAATAATCACCTCCTCACCCGCGCACCTGTTCTCAATCAGCACTAATCACTCCCTGCATATACAGTAAGCCTGTCAGGTCCAGGAATCCAGAACCAGAAGTATCGTCCGTGGCACTCTTGTGATTCGTTCTCTATTGTTCGATTGATTACTTGGCTACCCGCATTTGTACTGACTCTCTTGTGTTCTCCTCCACTTCCAGTGTTCCTTACGCGTGTTTGGCAAACATAACAACCACTACACGAGTGAAACTGTTGCTCTCGTGCTATCCATTAGCAGGACCAGCAAACCGTCTTGCTGGCATTGCCATGCATTCAGGTGCATTGATCTGTGCTCGACACTCAGTTAACAAAGCTAAACTCAACCACGAACTCCCTAAATACAAGCAGCACATCGACTGTCCTACCAGGGAAAATAACATTTTAGACAACTGCTACACTACGCTAAAAAACGCATACCGTGCTATACCTCGTGCAGCCCTGGGCTCGTCTGATCACTGCTTAATTCACTTAATACCGACGTACAGGCAAGAACTTAAATGGGCGAACCCTACAGTGAAAACAGTGAAAAAGTGGACCAACGAAGCAAAGATGGAACTTCAAAGCTGCTTAGACTGCACAGACTGGAGTGTCTTTGAAAATTCAGCTGGCAGCCTGGATGAATATACGGACACTGTTACATCCTATATCAGTTTCTGTGAAGATCTGTGTGTACCAACAAAATCATTTCACACATTCAACAAGAAGCCGTGGTTCACTGCAAAAAATAAGCAGCTTCGCCAAGCTATGGAGGATGCATATCAGAGCGGGAACATGGCACTGTATAATCGAGCTAGAAACCAGCTGACTAAAGAAATTAACATTGCAAAGAGGAACTATGTAGCAAAGTTGGAAAAACAGTTTAGCGCTAACGACTCTAAATCAGTCTGGCATGCATTCCAATCGCTGACAAATTACAAGCGACGATCCCCCCAAGATGAGAACAATAGCACACAAGCCAACGACTTGAATGCCTTCTACTGCAGATTTGAAAAGGACACTTTCACACCCCACACCCATCCGGCCGCACCCCCGACCACAATCACACCTCTGACTTCTGCGTTAACCATCCATGAACAGGATGTGAGACGCATCTTCAAACAACAAAAGATTAACAAAGCGGCAGGCCCAGACCATGTGTCCCCATCCTGCCTCAAAGTCTGCGCGGACCAGCTCGCTCCAGTCTTCACACAGATCTTCAGTAGATCTCTGGAACTGTGCGAACGCTCCACCCTCATTCCAGTCCCTAAGAAACCTGCAATCTCGGGTCTAAATGACAACAGGCCTGTCGCCTTGACATCTGTGGTCATGACGTCCTTTGAACGTCTCGTGCTGGACCACCTGAAGAGCGTCACAGGTCCCCTGCTGGACCCTCTGCAGTTTGCCTCCCAAGCGAACAGGTCTGCGGATGATGCAGTCAACATGGGACTGCACTTCATCCGAGAACACCTCGACAGTGCAGGGACCTGCGCGAGGATCCTGTTCGTGGACTTCAGCTCAGCGTTCAACACCATCATCCCTGAACTCCTTTCATCCAAGCTTCTCCAGCTCAGCATCTCACCTGCCATCTGCCAGTGGATTTACAGCTTTCTGACGGGCAGGACACAGCAGGTCAGGCTGGGGGAGGGCACCTCATCCACATGCAGCATCAGCACTGGAGCGCCCCAAGGTTGTGTCCTCTCTCCGCTGCTCTTCTCTCTCTACACAAACGACTGCACCTCAGCGCACCCGACTGTCAAACTCCTGAAGTTTGCAGATGACACCACTGTCATCGGCCTCATCAAGGACGGTGACGAGTCTGCATATCGACAGGAAAGCGGAGCGGCTGGAGCTGTGGTGCGGCCGACACAATCTGGAGCTGAACACACTCAAGACTGTAGAGATAATCGTGGACTTCAGGAGGCATCCTTCGCCACAGCTGCCCCTCACGTTGTCCAGCTGCCTTGTGTCAAACGTCGAAACCTTCAAGTTCCTGGGAATTACTTTCTGTCAGGACCTGAAGTGGGTGACCAACATCAACTCCGTCCTCAAAAAGGCCCAGCAGAGAATGTACTTCCTGTGGCTTCTGAGAAAGCACGGCCTGCGACCGGAGCTGCTGAGACAGTTCTACACAGCGGTCATCGAATCAGTCCTGTGTTCTTCCATCACAGTCTGGTTTGGTGCTGCTAAAAAAAAGGACAAACTCCGACTGCAACGGACAATCAAAACTTCTGAAAGGATTGTCGGTACCCCCCTACCCACCCTTGAGGACTTGCACGCTGCCAGAACTAAGACAAGAGCGTACAAAATCCTCTCGGACCCTCCGCATCCCGGTCACCAGCTCTTCCAACTCCTTCCCTCAGGAAGGCGCTACCGATCAATGCAAACTAGAACTAGCAGACATTCCAACAGCTTCTCCCCTCTTGCGATCAACTTCTTAAACACCTAACCTACAATTTCATGACAACATGCTGGCAATTTTTTTACTTGAGTTTGTTGTCACATTTCTGTGGGGCCAATTATGTATTACTTGTGCACTCACTGTAGTAGTCTCGCCACGCTGCACTATTTGCATATACTGGCCACTCATGCCAGAGTAGCATCTGCTCCATCTGCACACTGATTGAGTCGTATCTGCAACATTTGCACAACCAACATTGTCCCAGATTATCGCACTACTCGCTTGAAGTCTCAGCGCCCTTTGCACAATGGTCATTGCACCGTACTATTGCAATATTAGTCATTCGAACTGCTCTAAGTGCTAGAGGACTCTGCATCTTTTTGCACAATTGTCAAAAAAAAAAAATAATGTACCGGCATTACCAGATAACTAGCAACCCTTTACTGCTCAGTGACTGTTTTTTTTTTTTTGTCAATGTCTTTTCTGTCTCCAAAGTCTGTTGTCGTACTAGAGCAGCTCCAACTACCGGAGACAAATTCCTTGTGTGTTTTTTGGACATACTTGGCATATAATGATGATTCTGATTCTGATTCTGATGAACATCAGTTTGTCCTGATGAAAGGGTGGTGGGGGCTCCAGTGAATCTGATGGGCAGAGATCTGCTTATCAAAACCAGGGCTACCATCCTTTGTAGCCCGGACGGACTGACGATACGGTTGCCCGATGGGACTGTGATGAACTGAGAGTAGAAAATTGTCCACCGCATGGAACATGGTACAACAAGAAGCGACCGCCGCAGAAACCAAGGAGGGAGGCGGCGTCTACTCGGCCTTCCTGCGGTGGAAGCCCTGAATCGACTCTCTTGCCTCCTACAGCCCTCCGATCGATCCCCTCCATCTCACACTGTACTATGATAAAAATGACTATTTGGTTTACAGAGAAGCTTTTGAGTCAATACAGGAGGAAAACTGGATGCTCAATAGTAAAGGTATTTACATCGGCAAGCAAGGTGTGGCAGCTGCCTCCACCTTGAAGCCAGAGCAGAGTGAGTCGTTTATGATGAGTTTGACATCTTTTCCACACTTTTTCCACTTGTACTGGCACTAGGTCATGAAGCCTGAGAACTGGGACCGATGGTAAGAAAATGCCATTTGGCAAATGATTGGCAACAAGGTCAAATACAATGTGTTGTACTTTCCTAGTACTGAATGTTTTTGTCTTAAGGGTGCCACGGTAGACGAGGAATGTTGGAGCATGTGACTAGCGCAATTCCATGGCAGAGAGCTCTCGGACCATGAGGACGCCCCACAGCTGTTGAACTCGCTGCCGGACTCACTGTGGTTCGAGGGGCCTGCAGATGGGGGTCTATGTACATCCGTGACTCCGGTAACATTTGAGGTAGACCCGACTGCTTTTGTTAACGTGCCGTAGTATCCTTATCCTTAGTATCCCTATCCTAAACCCAAATTCTGAATTCCAAATGCTTTGGTCCATCAATGATGTTATGAAACCCTCCGCTCAAGCTGCAGAACTGCTGGCCATGTGCAGGGCACTGGAGGTATCTGAAAGTCAGAGTGTTACTATTTATTAACGGTGCTGATGCTGCAGCATAAAAAGTAACAGGCTAACAAATGGATGCTGAAGGTAACTATGTTGTTAAACGGGATCAGTTAATTGACTTTCTCCCTGCAGTAACAGTTGATGTAGTGCGCGGCGCCAGAGGAAGACAAATGTGAGTGGCAAGAGAAATATGCTGAGTAAGAGGACAAGGAGAAGCTGTGATTTGGCCCGACGAGAGCCCCTAGGAGACTGGTCTTAACTACAGGAAAGATTATGTTGTTAGTGGTTGAGGAAGCATACAACCCGGCACATAAGAGTTATGTGTCAATGCTGTACAAGCTGTGCTTTTGGTGGCACCTTGATCTTCTGCGTAAGGTAAAAGATTTTTGTATTTTTTGTGATATATGTCAAGATTTCAGTGTTTGCCCTACAATGAAGAAGGAATTGCAACACACTGAGATGGGCCGACATCCAAATGATGGTGGTAATGGACTGAACCGACAATGGTGGTCCCAGTCCAAGGCATAAAGTACTTATTAATGATTGTCAACACTTTTTCTGGATGGCCCAAAGGCTATCTTTGTGCAAAAGAAAACGCGGCGTCTGTCGTCAAAGCGCTGATTAACCATTATCTCCCGACGCATGAGTTTCCACGAGTAATCAGATGGGACAAGTGGTTCTACTTGTCACAAACATGTCCTGTGCAGGCCTCTATTGTAAAAAAAAAAAACATGGACAGTGTGAATGGTATAAATATTCTGTGCGATACGGTTTATAAATTGTGTACACAATACAAAGTAAACCTTAGAACTTTGATTCATAAAATTGTATGACTATATATGTAAATCGTTATAAACCGCTTCAAAGGGTACCCATGATATTATATTTATTAACTAAATAAATAAGGTGTACATATTGTATGTATAAATAATATGATATTCTGGAAGATAAATTAAATAATAGATCAATTAAGGCGTGTGCCCGGCGGATGTGATCAAGCCAGAGTGGCATCGTGATTTTCTACATCCGGGTCAGCAGAGCGGACCAGAGAAGGATAACAGCCTGAAAACAATACCGGAGGTTTTTGGTGTCAGAAAACGTTTCGGAGTTTGAATAAATGACGTGCAAGTTGCTATCTGAGATGGTGAATGGGATTTGATATGTATTGCTGAGAGAGTGGCGACACGGTGGACGACTGGTTAGAGCGTCAGCTTCACAGTTCTGAGGACTGGGGTTCAATCCCCGGCCCCGCCTGTGTGGAGTTTGCATGTTCTCCCCGTGCCTGCGTGGGTTTTCTCCGGGCACTCCAGTTTCCTCCCACATCCCAAAAAACATGCATGGTAGATTAATTGGAGACTCTAAAATTGCCCGTAAGTGTAACTGTGAGTGTGAATGGTTGTTTGTTTGTATGTGCCCTGCGATTGGCTGGCATCCAGTTCAGGTTGTACCCCGCCTCCTGCCCGATGGTAGCTGGGATAGGCTCCAGCACGCCCGCGACCCTAGTGAGGAGAAGCGGCTCAGAAAATGGATGGATGCTTAGAGAGCACTTGAAGTGATAGAGGATCGTGAGAAGCACTTTAGCGCGTATGATGGCTTTAGTCTTGTTTGTGCCTAGAAGAGGGGCTTTGACATAGATTGCAAAGTAATGAAAGATGTGTTAACTTGTGTGTCAGAGGGAGTCATTTTTTGTGTTTTTTACATTTTTTTTTAGTTACCAAGGACAGTGTGACTGACGAGAGAATACGGTCGACAGAGTGTTGAATGACTGATTTGTTGAAATAACATTATTTTACAGGACGCCCAGGAGGATGCAGCTGGATAGTGTTGTTGTATTGCAGGATGGTGGAGTGCTGACTTAACACTGATTTTTATGTGATTCTTGGTTTATTGACATTAACACTTTTGTCAGACAAGTTAACAATTGGTTGGGGAATAATATTAATGTTGGGTGACAATTGCAGACTTGTCCCTTCTCTGGAGTATGTATACAGGAATTATGTAGTCCACCCCTTTGGCAGGAATATCTTTTGCAGAGTTGTGATTAATTTATATGAGGGTTTGTTTGCAGGTCTTGTCAGGGGCCTCTGCGACGGGGGAGACGACCTGCTTGTTTGTGTATGGTGTTGTGTGTGGATACTGTGTTTTGGTGTTAAATTGGTCATTTAACATGGGGGTGGGGGGGGGGGGGGGGGAGTATATACATCCTGTATGTCTGGCCAAAGAAGGTCATAAGCATGACTCTGGTGATCTACCTGATTATAGTTACAGGAATCTATTTCAGAATGCTTTTACGCTGGGGGAAAGGATGCTGGAAGCAGGTAAAGTTTACTGCTGCTACTAAATTCGAGGGCCCACTTTGGGCCCAAATAACAAACTTTCCCGATCAATTGGACACCTGGATCCACAGTTTTGTAATTTCACGCTTTTTATTGATTATTATGATGCGGCCCGATTGAGTCAGAAAAGGTCTGATTTGTGGTGTTCTGTTATGGGACTTGCTAGGGAGTGGATGGACAGGCACTTGTGCATTGGTTTCTATGATAACCCCCACGGTGATCAAGCCTCTCTCTCAGCAGGAGAGCAACCATATGGCGGATTTCACCTGGGAGCGTGACTGGAGTGGGGGGTGTTTTATTCATTTCCTCAGGAGTCTTGTCCTCAGGTTTGCTCTCAAGGCCTTTGTGGGGAAGGACCCCTACGGCCAATATCAGCTGCTGCCCCTGGACGAGGACAGGGCTGCCATGGGCGCGCTCGCTGCCTTGATCGACGCCTTTGTATCCCCTTCTTAAGTTTTTTTTGCATTTGCTGTGTTTAGACTAGGTTTTATTGAGTATTGTAGTGAAATAGGCTGCAGGTATAGGGGTTGTTGATCTCTGATTATCAGAAGATCAACTTGGGGGATTGAAGAGAATATAGAGTTTCATTGGGGAACTGGTTTGGAGGGTAGACAAGGATGTTCATTGCAGTATAGCATATAATGTAAATCAGATAAGGGTGTGGGGGGGTGATGCATGAAAGCTCCCAGCAGGGTGGATACTGATCCAGCAGAAACCAGATGTCAAGGAAGACAATGACTGCGGGGAGCCACTATAAACATTAGATGCAAGACTGTGGAGACGGCAAATGGCCATCGTTTTGCAGGACAATGAGGACAACAGTCGGCGTTGGACCAATCAGATGACAGCAATCCCTCACTTCCACTTTCAAACATTGTATTAGTCGGGTGCAAGAACAGAGAGCTTTGTTCAGTCTGCGCTGTCTTTGCTGAGGCAAGGATAAGCGTAGCTGCTGTCCCAGAGCTCTGTAAAATGTATAGACTCCTCTGTCAGGAATAAATTGGTTGACTTGTAACACGTTATAATTGGAGTTCTTCCACGAAAACGAACACGCATGGAACCTCGAGAGTTATAGGTGATTATAAAATACATGGTTCCTTCAAAATCTAACCACAATTTAAGCAAAGACAGGGGAAAAAAAGTCCTTCGAATTTACTTATTTTGAACATGTACATCGGTTGCACAATATTAAAATGTGGTAAACATTTGTATTTACTCCTCCACACTCCTCTTCTCCAAACTTAACGAATGTTTGTAAAACCAAACCAAAGGAATCATTAGTTTTATGTTTTATTTGTCAGCGTATGTTACACCTATTCATTATGTAAATGGAAAGTAATTTCATTATGTCCAGGCTCCATGACCTTAAATATGTCTCTAAATTGATTTCTCAATGTTCATTTTTATTGACGGTATTACATAGCATTACATTAATTTCATTATGTCCCTGCACTCCCAAAAAAGAAAAAAGCAAAGATGATGTCTCCCGGCTCCATCACCGCTGGAACGCTGGCCGTCCGGCTGCCCTCCAGTCTCCGGCCTCTCAATCCTGATTCCCCTTCACTGACAGAACGATTCACGGTGTCCGCGCAGGAGACTGGCATTCGATTCCCCCATGGTGAGAAGGTTTTTGCCAGTTTCACCTTTTGGTGAATTGCTTTTCATGGCAGATGTATCATAATAAAAATTTATTTAAAAAAAAAGGCCTTGTTCACAGCCACTTTTAAGCCAGGGACCTTTCATGTGAGGTGCACATGATCACCACTAAACTACAGTAACTTCCACTCCACTTGAGATTTACAACATGACCAGCAAACCACGTACAACAGCTCTGACGAGAGAGAGACAAAAAACAAGCTGTTTCCACCCAGTCTCGAACCAGGGACCTTTGGCATGTTAAGCAAACGCGATAACCACTACACTATGGAAGCTGTGCAGATTGTAGGACCCAAGAGTGGACATGGAGTTAATGACAGACCGGGCCTGTACAATTGAATATTTTTTTCTGGAGTATGGGGTACCGAACTACCTGATACGGGCTGTTCGGTCCCTTTACGAGCGGTGTCAGAGTTTGGTACGCATTGCCGGCAGTAAGTCGGACTTGTTCCCGGTGAGGGTTGGACTCCTCCAAGGCTGCCCTTTGTCACCGATTCTGTTCATAACTTTTATGTACAGAAGTTCTAGGCGCAGTTGAGGCGAAGAGGGGGTCCGGTTTGATGGCCTCAGTATTGCATCTCTGCTTTTTGCAGATGATGTGGTTCTGTTGGCTTCATTAGTCTCCAACTCTCACTGCAGCGGTTCGCAGCCGAGTGTGAAGCGGCTGGGATGAGAATCAGCACCTCTAAATCTAAGAACATGGTCCTGAGTCGGAAAAGGCTGGCGTGCCCTCTCCAGGTCGGGGATGAGATCCTTCTTC
Source organism: Phycodurus eques (assembly GCF_024500275.1). NCBI lineage: Eukaryota > Metazoa > Chordata > Actinopteri > Syngnathiformes > Syngnathidae > Phycodurus > Phycodurus eques. The sequence continues at coordinate 18,368 of NC_084547.1, read as the reverse complement.
AAGAGGAGGAGTTCAAATATCTTGGGGTCTTGTTCACGAGTGAGGGAAGAATGGAACGGGAGATCGACAGGCAGATAGGTGCAGCGTCTGCAGTGATGCGGACTTTTTATCAGTCTGTTGTGGTAAAGGAGCTAAGCCGAAAGGCGAAGCTCTCTATTTACCGGTCGAGCTACATTCCGGCGGCACGGTGGATGACTGGTTAGAGCGTCAGCCTCACAGTTCTGAGGACCTGGGTTCAATCCCAGGTCCCGCCAGTGTGGAGTTTGCATGTTCTCCCCGTGCCTGCGTGGGTTTTCTCCGGGCACTCCAGTTTCCTCCCACATCCCTAAAACATGCATGAATTGGAGACTCTAAATTGCTCGTAGGTGTGAATGTGAGTGCAAATGGTTGTTTGTTTGTATGTGCCCTGCAATTGGCTGGCAACCAGCTCAGGGTGTACCCTGCCTCCTGCCCGTTGATAGCTGGGATAGGCTCCAGCACGCCCGCGACCCTAGTGAGGAGAAGCGGCTCAGAAAATGGATGGATGGATGGATCTACATTCCTATCCTCACCTATGGTCACGAGCAGTGGGTCGTGACCGAAAGAACAACATTCCGAATACAACTGGGCAAAATGAGCATTGGTCCCCCATTTCTAATCATAATGACAGAAAATACTTTGAGAGATAGGTTCCATCAACCCATCGTATAGTATTTAGTACTCTTCGTTGTGGCCGGAACAAGCCCGGTTTAAATCCCAGTCACGGCAAGAGTGAACTTCTGCAGTTACGTTTTGCTGCAGGTGCTGCTGGGACAATGAAAATCCTCCACAGGGACTTGCAGGGGTCCAATACCTTTGTGGGGCAAGTGGCGCAATGGATAAAGCATCTGACTACGGATCAAAAGATTCTAGTTTCAACTCCTGGCTAACTCGTGTACAGCTTTGCATATGGTATTAAACCCAATTAAGAGTGCTGTATTGGATATATTTCCTTGTTTCCTTCCTTCAAATCACAAATGGCTGTAGGAATTCCATTGATGTAGAAATACAAAGAAAAGATGGTTGGCTTGATAACTGATCAAAACACTTGGTCCTCTCAAAAGAATTCGGACTTCAGTAATGCTTAAATAAACTCCATTATGACTTATCATTTGTAAGTATTAAATTCTGCTTGTGAGTTGGTTACTTGGTGGGCTGGTCTGTCAAAAACTGAATGTCCGCTATTGGGTACAACAGCCACCACAGTTTCCACAGTGTAGTAGTTATCACATTCACCTAGGTCCCCGGTTCGAGACCGGGTGGAAACAGCTTTTCTTGCTTGTCAGGCAGCTGTTGTTGTTGTTTGCTGGTGATGTTCTGCAGTGGAAGTTATCGTAGCGTAGTGGTGTGTGTGTGCACCTCATGTGTGAAAGGTTCCTCGTTCAAAACATAGTATGAGCAAGGCCTGGTTATTATTATTATTTTAATTGTTCTGCGACGGCACGGTGGGTGACTGGTTAGAGCGTCAGCCTCACAGTTCTGAGGACTCGGGTTCAATCCCCGGCCCCGCCTGTGTGGAGTTTGCATGTTCTCCCCGTGCCTGCGTGGGTTTTCTCCGGGCACTCCGGTTTCCTCCCACAACTCTAAATTGCCCGTAGGTGTGAATGTGAGTGCGCATGGTTGTTTGTTTGTATGTGCCCTGCGATTGGCTGGCAACCAGTTCAGGGTGTACCCCGCCTCCTGCCCGATGACAGCTGGGATAGGCTCCAGCACGCCTGCGACCCGAGTGAGGAGAAGCGGCTCAGAAAATGGATGGATAATTATTCTGCCTTGAAAAACAGCTTCGACAAAAATCTTCGCACCGTCAGGAATCAAATCTTGAGCTCCTGCTCGGACACCGTGAATAGTTCTGCCAGTGAAGTGGGAATCAGGATCGAGAGGCTGCGTGTGAAGATTCTCAACCTGTGCGTGTGTGTATCTTAAAAGCTGCGTTCCGTTTGTCTCAAAAATAAATGCGCTGATCTACAAACGCACCACCAACAATACACAAGCAGAATTCAATATTTACAAATGATAAGTCATGATAAATGAACAGACAACATAAAAAAAACACAAGGTATATTTGTGTCAAAGATTTGGACACAAATCTCTCCCCATAGTGTTTCATGGCAGATAAAAAGAAAAAACAACTAACAAGCCTTGTTTCCACCCGGTTTCAAACCAGGGACCTTTTGTGTGTGAGGCAAACGTGATAACCACTACACTATGGAAACTGCTGGCTTTCTTTGTATAACCGCCCCAACAGTACTTTTGGGAGCTGCCAGCCAGCAACCCGATGATTTGACGTTTTGGACGGTAAATCGTGGAGTAATCAATCATTGATTCATTCTTTCATCTTACGTCCCGCTTCTCCTCACTAGTCTTGGAAAGGTCTGAGGCCAGAGGGCATGCAAAGAAATTCCAACAGCCACCGCGGTTTTGGTCACATCCTCTGAGTGCACAGGCCCATGTGTCTCTCTAACCCTTCCCAGCATCACCTCCAAGTGTCGCCAAAGCACCAACAGCTGCAAAAACAGTGTACGCCAGCCATGAAGTTGGCGTGAGGCACCGCACGCTCCTTTCACTCTTGATACATCTGAACTTTGCCGTGAGAAAGAACATACACCACGTTTTTGTGCAGACGTTTTCTGGATTTGAGCGTACGCCATGTTTCAGTAGGAAATCCACGCAAGTTTTTGTACATGAGGCCCCTGATGACTTGTTTCTCCTGGATGTGTAGATGGTAGTCGTGACTCTGTTTCTTTTATCCTTGTTTCCTCTTTTTAGTTTTAGGATTTGTTTATATTTATTTTTAGATTATTGATTCCACCATGATTTAGGGTGCAAAACAATTAAATGCACTTTTGTTTTGGTGGCTGGCAGCTCCCCTAAGCATGTGGTGGCCCAGTCCGCCTTGGGTCATATCTGCAGCAGCGGTTTCCATAGTGTAGTGGTTATCACGTTCGCCTTACACGCGAAAGGTCCTCGGTTTGAAACTGTGTGGAAACAGCTTATCTTTCGAGCTGTTGTCTGTGGTTTGTTGGTCCCGTTATACGTCTCAACTGACGCAAAAGTATGATTTTTCCGGAAGGACTTCTCAGATGTTCCAAATGTCAGCGATATAGACACAAGGGAGACAGAGTTGTCCAAAATGTGGAGGAGAAATGCTGTCATTTTGGAGGACAACACAGGGTGACATTTGGGTGTAGATGCAACGTAAGAAAGACGAAATCAGTCCGGTTAAAGTGGTCAATAAAATCAGTGAAGAGGGTCCAAAATAAAAAGCAGAGTAAGAATATTGCCATGTCAACAGAAAATGTGACTCTCTTCATGGCGTACGTCATAAGTTGTGTGGAAATTGCAGTAAAACAGAAAACAGAGACATTTCAGGTTGGCTGGGGGTGAAAGTTAATTGACTTTGTGTCCGAGTGAGAAACCAGTGTCCGTATCGCAGCTTTGATGAGCTACTTGGGACTTGGCTGGTAATTCATTTAGCGTCCGTGTGCGAAGTTAAATCTAGCATCCCCGTGGCCGCCTGTCTTGGCGGGGGAGCGGAGACAGCGATGTAGCTCAGTCCGGGGTTTGGGGGTCAGTGCCTTTGGGCGAGAGCATGTCCATTACATTGGTGTCATTACTTTACCTTTTGGTAACACACAACAACTGCATGTAACGAGCTCGAGACAGTAACTCAATATAAAATTGCAGCTTGCGGTCACTTGCGGTGATCTTCTAAACTGCGTACTCCTTTCAGCTGGGAAGCAAAATGTACATTTTTTGCGTGAAGGCTACCAAGTTCTTCTTAAACCTGTTGGTTTTCAACTTTCATTTCTGCTATTTTTCAATGCAAAGATCATGGCAGTTAATGTCAGCATTGTTTTCTTTCGTAAAAATTCAAGGACAGTATCAGAATGTTTCCTTGAAACACTTTTAAAATGTCAAACATGAATTCAATATTTACCTGGTACTGAGGAAACAATTCTTTTTTAATTCTTTTTAATGGGGTAAATGGAGTCACCCTCACTGTTTTAAGCAGTGTACTTTATTCAGGATCACATATACACGTTACACTTTAGCACCAAAAGTCATTTTTTTTAGTCTATTTCAATCAATCATTCACTTATTTGATATTGACATCACTAAAACATTGGGCATGCTCAAGAAAATGAAACTGGCACCCATTTCCAATAATATCAATACATTTTGGAGCAATTGGTAAAGAACTAATTCCCTTTCGAACACCCCTTTTTCATCAACAAAATTGAAGCTGGTGTGGGAAAAGGAATGTACCATACTATGAAGTGGCAGTAATTGGTCATATTTGTATATCGCAGCTGTCAGGTGGACTCCCCTCACCCTCAAAATGACAACTTTTCAGGAAATTGCTTGAGTTTCCAAACACCGCCTTGTTCAAGCTGGTATTACGTTGTACATCTTACATTGCTGTCATATATCATTGCATCACATGAACAACAGCTCGTACCCCGAAATTATGTTCAATCACGAATGTAATGTGCTTAAAAAATAAAAGAAATAAAAAATGCAAACTTATGGATTGGAATGGATGAGGACGCCATCATTAAAATGACACAAACACGCCGGGCGAGCACCACATCCTTGCAAGCCTCATGCATGAACCCAAGAAACGTGGCTTCATGTCCCACAACTGTCAACAATCATCACCAAAATATATGCAGACATTTCTTCTCATGACAGCTTCAAACTATCATAAATAATAATATTATAATGATCAGCCCAATATTTTAGCTTTTATGGATCAGATATCAAATCAGATCTGTTGCAGTTTCGGGACAGGAGACCTTCGTTATGGGTCGTCCGACATTATGACAGTCCACATCTGTCACACAATGCCATCTGCAGAAACAAATTTGTGATCCATACATATATTTGATCGATACATACATACATACATACATACAGTGGGTACGCAAAGTATTCAGACCCCCTTACATTTTTCATTCTGTGTTATATTGCAGCCATTTGCTAAAATCACATAATTCTTCTCCTCATTAATGTACACACATTAAGGGCTCACCCAGGCTCACTGGGAGCAAATTAGGGTTCGGTGTCTTGCTCAAGGACACTTCGACATACGGACAGTCGGAGCCAGGGTTCGAACCGGCGACCCTTCGGTCACTGGACGATCTGCTCTACTGATCCACAGCCGCCCTCTTTATCACCACCTTTAACTAGTCCCTTTTAAGTATTTTGGCAACAGTGTTCATTTTCAACACTCACGGGGCTTTTAGAAACTATATGGACAAGAAGAAGATACATACAATAAAAGCTGGTACACAGAATACAAGCATGTAGATTTCTGTCAGTAACATTGTAATTACTTTTATATTAAACATTTACATTTGCATTAAAGGCTTTCTTGATCACTGCTTGTCTCACCAGGACACTTGTGTCTTAACCCGAGCCTGAAGAGAGAACCTTTGACCACAACCTGAGCAGGAAAAAGGTTTCTCACCAGTGTGTGTTCTTGTGTGACTTGTCAAATGTACCTTTTCAGAGAATCGTTTACCACAAACTGAGCATGCAAAAGGTTTCTCACCAGTGTGGGTTCTTGTGTGTCTCTTTAAGTTTCCTTTAGGGAGACTCTTTGACCACAAACTGAGCAGGCAAAAGGCTTCTCACCAGTGTGTGTTCTTGTGTGTCTGTTTAAGCTATCCTTTAGAGAGAATCTTTGACCACAAACTGAGCAGGCAAAAGGCTTCTCACCAGTGTGTGTTTTTGTGTGACTTGTCAAATGTCCCCTTTGAGAGAATCTTTGACCACAAACTGAGCATGCAAAATGTTTCTCACCAGTGTGTGTTCTTGTGTGCATTTTTAAGCGTTCCTTTCGGGAGAATCCTTGCCCACAAACTGAGCATGCAAAAGGTTTCTCTCCAGTGTGTGTATTTTTAAGCTTTCCTTTCGGAAGAATTTTTGCCCACAAACTGAGCATGCAAAAAGTTTCTCTCCAGTGTGTATTTTCATGTGTTGTTTGAAATTGCTCTTAGAAGCAAAGGTTTTCCTACATTTAGAACATGTCCAGCATTTATTGGCAGTGTGACATGTCATATCACCTTCCAACTGTCCATCATCATCATCATCATCACCACCGTCTGTTTGTGATCCTCCACAGTGGTCTCCATCACTTGAGCTGTTGCTGTTTGGTGGCTGCGCCCCTCGTCTCTCCTTACTTCGACCTTCATCTTCACTCTTCAAAGGGACACCAGTCGATGGAACCTTGATGATGTCCTCCTGCTCTTCCTCTTTAATGTGAAGGAACTCTTCCTCCTCCTCTTTGATCTGTTGAACCTCTTCATCCTCCTCTTCCTCTTTGATGTGAGGGGACACTGACTGCTGCCGCTCAGGATGAAGATTTTCACTGACGTCTGCAAGACAAAAGAAGACAAACACAAATGGGTCAAATCTAATTTGTTTACAATATTGACAACCACCTTGGTCCTCGATCCTGTTTCCACGTTAGCGCCTTCAACCAGAGAGCCTAATGGGACTATTGGGGTGACGCAAAAGGGGGTGAAGGCGACCCTTCAATGTGGATGCACCGTTTTTTTTTTTTTTTTTTTATACACATCATCCTTAGAAGTTGAAAAAACGTAATTCTATTTGTGACAAAGTAAGGAAGAGAAATTACAGGTTTCAAATTTAAAGAGTAGTAAATTGTTGACAGTAAAAAAAAAAGTATAGACACCTCAAAATGTACTTAGGTACCCCTCAATCCACATCATCATGAGGGGATGCCATCAGACAACACGCTATTGGATATGATAAAAAAATTATATGTTATGTCAGACAGTGCTCATCAGAAAAACCCAGGAATAATATTAAAATTAGAATGTGTTTCATAAAACAAGTGAGAGAGAAGTGAACCCACCTGTCTGTGTAGCACAATTCGAGGCTGCAGATTGAACGCAGCGTCCAGCAGTTGACGTTGTGGCTCCTTCTCCTCTTTTGGGCCACAAAGTTCCTCCTCGTACTCTGCTGTCCTTGCACACATTTTCACACGACGATCGCAACACTTTCCGCTCTACGTTGGAGGGATGAGAAAAGCAAGTACAAATCAGATGACATCAAGATTACGATTTGGACACTGTGGGTTAAACACTACGTTAGTTAAAATGGCAAAGCACCAAAGTCAACAAGAGGAAACAGGAGAACGGAATGATGCATTGGAAGAAATATGAGCCAGAAAGAAAATAGACAACGGGAGAGAAAATTTGTGTTTGAACATTGTCGAGATTCTACAAATGGATTCATAAAATAGGTGTTACAGGATGTATTTCAGTACCTCAGACAAACAAAGCTGATCATCTCGTTGTTTTTATCTCATTTAATTGTTCGTATTAATATTCTGGTCCACGTCCTAACACGTAGGTGACGGAAAGAAGAACACTTTACGCTCAGGCTTTTTCTCTGCTTAACAAAATGTTGATCCCAAACGTGTCTCTTTGTTAGCATGCTAAGCTAAGCTAAGCGAAGCTAGGCCGAATGGCTTCAACGTGCACGAGACGACTCCAACCGGACACGAAGATTGCACGAATGATGCAAATTCAGGAAAATGTTGTGCAGTACGTGGAATCGCGTGCGGTCCCCGAAAAAAGACTGCGGTCAAGCCAGCCTCCACTCGTAAAGTAGCAGGCAAGCCAGCCGCCCCTAATTTTGTTCATACTCGGCATTACGGTAATAGGTCGCCAACTCGCGGCGAAGCCACCTTCAAAATAAAAGCTTACCAATAATACGGACGTCAGTTAAGGAATGCAACCAGCAAAGTTAATTTGAATCTTGAAATAGATTACGTACATCCATACATTAAAAAAAAATACTTTATTTGATATCTTAGGAAAAATAAATGGTCATGGAGCGCACTTTTGCGCTTTATCTACATCATCACAGCGCCCAAAGCGCTTTACAAAGTCTCACATTCACACACACATTCAGAAACCAATGGGCGACTGCTGCCATGCGAGGCGCTGCCAGGCCCACTGGGAGCCAATTAGGGTTCAGTGTCTTGCCCAAGGACACTTCGACATGCGGACAGTCGTAGCAGGGATTCGAACCTGTTCTACCGACTGAGCCAAAGCCACCCCAACATAATCCCATTGGTATTGCAAGACAAGTCCAGATCTGTGTGACAGACCACCAAGGACTCAACGAAAAGAGGTTTGATGAAGATATGATATTTTATTTCAAAATAAAAATCTCTGAAAACTGCATATTTTGCTGTCATTTCCCCTGACTGAAAAAATCTGTTAAATATTTTTAATGAGATATCGCAACGCTGGTCTAGTTTCACTATCACGACCACTTCTTCTTCATTTCCTTTGGGCTTGTCCCGTTAGGGGTCGCCACAGCGCGTCCTCCTTTTCCATGTAAGCCTATCTCCTGCATCCTCCTCTCAAACACCAACTGCCCTCAGGTCTTCCCTCACGACCTCCATCAACCTTCTCTTTGGTCTTCCTCTCGCTCTCTTGCCTGGCAGCTCCATCCTCATCATCCTTCTACCAATATACTCACTATTTCTCCTCTGGACGTGTCCAAACCATCGAAGTCTGCTCTCTCTAACTTTGTCTCCAAAACATCGAACCTTGGCTGTCCCTCTGATGAGCTCATTTCTAATTTTATCCAACCTGGTCACTCCAAGAGCGAACCTAAACATCTTCATTTCCGCCACATCCACCTCCTGTTGTCTCTTCAGTGCCACTGTCTCTAATCCATACATCATGGCTGGCCTCACAGTGGTGAGGCCAGCCAGTTTTATAAACTTTGCCCTTCATCCTAGCAGAGACTCTTCTGTCACATAACACACCTGACACCTTCCTCCACCCGTTCCAATCTGCTTGGACCAGTTTCTTCACTTCCTGACCACACTCACCATTGCTCTGGACGGTTGACCCCAAGTATTTAAAGTCCTCAACCCTTGCTCTCTCTTCTCCCTGTAGCCTCATTCTTCCCCCACCACCCCTCTCATTCATTCGGCAAATCTTCATTCCTCTTCTTTCCAGTGCATGCCTCCATCTTTCTAACTGTTCCTCCAGCGACTCCCTGCTTTCACTGCAGATCACAATGTCATCTGCAAACATCACGGTCCACGGGGATTCCAGTCTAACCTCATCTGTCAGCCTATCCATCACCACTGCAAAAAGGAAGGGGCTCAGGGCTGATCCCTGATGCAGTCCCACATCCACCTTAAATTCTTCTGTCACACCTACAGCACACCTCACCGCTGTTCTGCTGCCCTCGTACATGTCCTGTATTATTCTAACATACTTCTCTGCCACTCCAGACTTCCGCATGCAGTACCACAGTTCCTCTCTGGGTACTCTGTCATAGGCTTTCTCTAGATCTACAAAGACACAATGTAGCTCCTTCTGACCTTCTCTGTACTTTTCCATCAACATCCTCAAGGCAAATAAAGCATCTGTGGTACTCTTTCTAGGCATGAAACCATACTGTTGCTCGCAAATACTCACTTCTGTCCTGAGTCGAGCCTCCACTACTCTTTCCCATAACTTCAATGTGTGGCTCATCAACTTTATTCCTCTATAGTTGCCACAGCTCTGCACATCACCTTTGTTCTTAAAAATGAGCACCAGGACACTTTTCCTCCATTCCTCAGGCATCTTCTCACGCACTAAAATTCTATTGAACACGCTGGTCAAAAACTCCACAGCCACCTCTCCTAGATGCTTCCATACCTCCACAGGAATGTCATCAGGGCCAACAGCCTTTCTATTTTTCATCCTCTTTAATGCCTTTCTAACTTCCCCCTTACTAATCATTGCCACTTCCTGGTCCACCACACTTGCCTCTTCTACTCTCCCTTTTCTATCATTTTCCTCATTCATCAACTCCTCCAAGTATTCTTTCCATCTAGCAAGCACACTGCTGGCACCAGTCAACATATTTCCATCTCTATCCTTAATCACCCTAACCTGCTGCACATCCTTCCCATCTCTATTCCTCTGTCTGGCCAGCTTGTATAGATCCTTTTCTCCTTCTTTAGTGTCCAACCTGCCATACATGTCATCATATGCCTCTTGTTTTGCCTTTGCCACCTCTACCTTTGCCCTGTGTCGCATCTCAATGTATTCCTTTCGCCTCTCCTCTCAGTGTCCCACTTCTTCTTAGCTAACCTTTTTCCTTGTATGATTTCCTGTACTGTGAGGTTCCACCACTAAGTCTCCTTCTCTCCTTTCCTGCCAGAAGATACACCAAGTACTCTCCTGCCTGCCTCTCTGATCACCTTGGCTGCAGTGGTCCAGTCTTCTGGAAGCTCCTCCCATCCACCGAGAGCCTGTATCACCTCTTCCCGTAAAGCTGCACAACACTCGTCCTGTCTCAGCTTCCACCACATGGTTCTCTTCTCCTGCCTTTGTCTTCCTAATTTTCCTCCCCACCACCAGAGTCATCTTACACACCACCATCCTATGCTGTCTAGCCACACTCTCCCCTACCACGACCTTACAGTTGGTAACCTCCTTCAGATTACATCGTCTGCACAAGATGTAATCCACCTGCGTGCTTCTACCTCCGCTCTTGTAGGTCACCCTATGTTCGTGCCTCTTCTGGAAAAAAGTGTTCACTACAGCCATTTGCATCCTTGTTGCAAAGTCTACCACCATCTGTCCCTCCAAGTTCCTTTCCTGGATGCCGTACTTACCCATCACTTCTTCATCACCCCTATTACCTTCACCAACATGTCCATTACAATCTGCACCAATCACGACTCTCTCTCTGTCTGGGATGCTCAGAACTACTTCGTCAAGCTCCTTCCAGAATTTCTCTTTCACCTCTAGGTCACATCCTACCTGTGGGGCATAGCCACTAATCATGTGACACATAACACCCTCAATTTCAAATTTCAGCCTCATCACCCGATCTGATACTCTTTTCACCTCCAAGACATTCTTAGCCAACTCTTCTTTTCAAATATTTATCTTCCCATCGACACCATGGTAAAATAATTTCAACCCTGCCCCTCAACTTCTAGCCTTACTGCCTTTCCACCTGGTCTCCTGGACACACAATATATCAACCTTTCTCCTCATCATCATGTCAACCAACTCCCGAGATTTTCCTGTCATAGTCCCAACATTCGAAGTCCCCACATTCAGTTCTAGGCTCTGTGTTTTCCTCTTCTCTTTCTGCCGAAGAACCCGCTTTCCACCTCCTCTTCTTCTTTGACTTCGATCCACAGTAGCTGAATTTCCAACGGCGCCCCGCAGGTTGACGGCGCCGGACGTTGTTAACCCGGGCCACGACCGATCCGGTATGGAATTCTTCGGATGAACGCTCATATTTGTTTGGCAAGGTTTTAAGCCGGATGCCCTTCCTGACGCAACCCTCTGCATTTATCCGGGCTTGGGACCGGCCTACAGTTTGCACTGACCTGTGCCCCCCATAGGGGTGCATTTTCACTGTCACTACCACTGATTTAAAATATTCATTAAAAAAAAAAAAAAAAAAAAAGTCTGAGTTATTGCAACACCAGTCCTGTTCTGGGGGACACTACACTTCCCCAGGTCTCCAACAAAAGTGGTACCACCCAAATCTGATGTCCATCCATCCATCCATTTTCTACCACTTATCCGAGGTCGGGTCGTGGGGGCAGTAGCTTTAGCAGGGACGCCCAGACTCCAGCCACTTCATCCAGCTGTTCCGGGGGGGGTCCCGAGGCGTTCCCAGGCCAGCCGAAGGACGTAGTCTCTCCAGCGTGTCCTGGGTCTCCTCCCGGTGGGACGTGCCCGGAACACCTCACCAGGGAGGCCTATGGTCACGACCCACAGCTCGTGACCATAGGTGAGGGTAGGAACGTAGATCGACCGGTAAATTGAGAGCCTCGCCTTAGCTGCTTCTTTACCACAACGGATCGATACAAAGTCTGCATCACGGCAGACCCTGCACCGATCTACCTGTCGAGCTCCCGTTCCATTCTTCCCACACTCTTGCACAAGACCCCAAGAAACTTGAACTCCTCCACTTAGGGCAGGATCTCATCCCCGACCCGGAGAGGGCATGCCACCCTTTTCCGACTGAAGACCATGGTCTCAGATTTGGAGGTGCTGATTCTCATCCCGGCCGCTTCACACTCGGCTGCGAACTGCTCCAGTGAGAGTTGGAGGTCACGGCTTGATGAAGCCAACAGAACCACATCATCCGCAAAAAGCAGAGATGCAATACTGAGGCCACCAAACCGGACCCCCCATACGCCTCGGCTGCGCCAACTTGACTAACCAACTAAGTAGTTAGTCTCCTAACAGTAGGTTAGTCAAAACGGCAAAGCACCAAAGTCAACAAAATGAAACATGAAAACGTAATTATGTATTGTCACAGATAACAGAGATTAAGAAGACAGCTAATTTTTTACTTCAGGAGAAACAATTTGTGATGAAACATGACAGACATTATTCAACAAAAGGATCCAGATGATAATAACAAATAACGATTCAGAAAATAATTGTTGGAGGATATTATTTTAGTATCTCAGACAAAGCTAACAGAATGTAGTAGTTGGTGTGTGTGTTATTTTCACTCAATTTAAGCATTAGACACTAGTAGGTGGTGTAAAGAAGAACACTTTACCTGACGCTTGATCTCTGCTAAGCGAAGTGTTGCTCACAAACGCGTTTCTTTGTTAGCAAGCTAAGCTAAGCTAGGCCGAGAAGCTTCCACGTGCACGAGACGACTCCAACCGGACACGAAGATTGCACGAATGATGTTTTAGTCCACTAAAGTCGCGATCAGGGGCGTCAAGCGTCGAGGATTCGCAACATTCGGTCCAAATTCAGGAAGATTTGCTGAAGCACGATCGTCCCTCCTCCCGCATGCCGAGAAGGGAAAGGATATGTATTACCCATGATCCTTTACGGCAGGCCACCGGTTTGAGCCAAATGAAGTCAAACCAGCCGCCCCTAATTTTGTTCATACTCGGCATTACGGTAATAAACCGCCAACGAGCGCCACCTTCAAAATAAAATCGACCGCCGGGGACGTCAATGCTACGGATTTAAAATAATTATATTAAACATATATATATATAAAACTTGAGAAAGTAAACTATGCCAGGACTACAACCAGCAAGGTTCATTCTAATCTTGAGATACATTAAAAATTCAAGTTTATTTAAAATCTGCATACATGACTGCAAGTATTTCTTTTTTTTTTATAAATATTTTTTAAAAAATGATTCTATTATTATAGCAAGACAAGTCCAGATGTGTGGGACATTAGAGCAACCGAGGACTCCACTGAACGAGGTTTGATAAAGATCTGATATTGTATTTCCAAATAAAAGTCCGCTGAAATCTGCATATTTCACTGTCATTACGCGTGATTTAAAAAAAATAAAAAATATTGAAAAACATATATTCAGTATCGCACCACCGGATGCCCCCCCCCCCCCCCCAAAAAAACAAAACAAACATTAAATAAGTTACTTTGCAAATGCCGAGCCATACCATCATTCAAACTTGCACTTTATTAATGTACACGTTTCCACTTCACATTTTATTGTTGTTCTTGACCTGGCTGTTTTTTATTTATTATTATTTCAAATGAATCTTAACTCATCTGGCTGCCCAAATAACCTCGGGGGCTTTTCCACCAACCAGCCCAGGAACTTTGAGTTCCCGGTAGCAAAAGGTTCCTGTGGCCCATGTGGTTTGTGTTTCCATCGTACTTATGAGTTCAGAGGAGCTGAAGCAAATGAGGCTGATGTTGATCATCACTGACACATACTGGATCAATACAAAAATGCTGTTATTTCAAGCTTTCAAGTTAGGCTTATTTTATATCTTCGTCTAAGTTTCAAATAGTTTTGATACCTTTAAAACCTCACCCTTTATTTATCCAGATGAGGCAACTGAGAACTGATCCTCATTTGCAATGCCAAACTGGCTGCAGAGTCTTTGAGGCAGAGTGTTTTATTTCATATAGGTACCACTTTATAAATTAGCATAGATTTATTCTAATTTATTGAGATGATAGAATATTCATCTTCCGTACACAAATAGGCACAGGGAGAACATGCAAACTCCACACAGGCGAGGCCGGATTTGAATTTTCAGAGTTTTCATGTGAAAAGAATTGCCCAGGTCCGCTCGAACCCGAACCCGAGGATTCAGATATTGATGTTTGGAGAATTGGTATCGATAATTATCTCAATAAAAGTGCAATGAACATTGTTTCGATGTGGGAAACAGTTAATTTTGTAACGATCTTTGTATATATGGACAAACAAATGTTATGTTTACTTGACAAATTCTGATGTATTCATAGTTGATCCAAACTTCAGTTTGTGCCAGTCCTACTTCTGAAGTCCATTGCCCCAGACTCAAATGATCCAGCTGGGTGATAGGCTGACACATCCCAATGAGCTCATCTGCATCCATCCATCCATCCATCCATTTCCTGAGCCGCTTCTCCTCACTCGGGTCGCGGGCGTGTTGGAGCCTATCCCACCTATCATCGGTCAGGAGGCGGGGTACACCCTGAACTGGTTGCCAGCCAATCGCAGGGCACATACAAACAAACAACCATTCTCACTCACATTCACACCAAGGGCAATTGGATAACGAGAGTCTTGTTTCACACAGATTACTGACGTAGATTGCTGTGACTTCTTTCGTCCACCAGATGTCACTAATGTTGTTCTCACTGACTCCGAATCTGTTCCAGCGCAAATTGAAGGAAAGCCTCAAACCTTCATGAGGCTTTTTTGTTTGTTTGTTTGTTTGTTTGTTTGTTTTTTCCCAAAAAGCTGAGGAGCGCACACGCGAATATCGTCACCGCAAGCAAAAAATATTTTCATTGCCAGTAATAGTGTATCTCGAGTTAGATTATCTCCCAATGTCTGATTTTTGCTTGCAATTCAAGAAGTTTTGTTTTAGTCTTTTTTTTTCATTTATAAAGTAAATATTGTCGCAACCGCTCCCCGCACCACCCATTGCTCACCAAATGCCTCATTTCTGTGTCGTCATTTCCTTTACGTCATTGGTGCGCCACCAACGGGCTCAGCGAGGGAAATGAATACGATGGAAACTAAATATTCAAAATACAATATAGATAAATACAGCAAGATGTGTGGTGCGTATTTTTTGTATTATTATTTTACTTTTATTATCGCAGCGTTGAGATTATCGATGTCCTTTGATGTTAGACTGGAATCCCCGTGGACCATGAGTTGCTCGTGCCTGGTGATTGGCTGTTGTGACGTCAGCAAAGATGAACGAGCAAAGGGACATTTAAGCTTGAACGTGGGCTCAAGTCAGGCAGTCTGTGTGTGGAGTGCCTGGCGTGAGTAGTAGTCGACAGCAGCTCTTGACTGAATGTGCATTGAGTTCTTTTCACTTTCACAAGGGGACATTATCCCCATTCGGTTTACACAGATGATGCAACACAACATGTTCAGACCATAGACTTTGCTCAGGGGGCCGTCATTGCGTTCCAACAGGCATCTCCACCTGGCCTTCAGTCTTCCAAATGCATGCTCAGCTGTTCAAAATTGTTCACCCGCTGGGTCGGAACTACGGCTTCCCACCATTTTGATGCTCTAAGGTGCTTCGGGGAACAGCCCCCGATCAGTCGTAAGTGCGTATCGAAAACACAAAATGGTAAAAAAAAATTAAACTGTCAATACTTTGTCAATGGAAACTATTCAAAGAGGAGCTTATTGAAACGAGTAAAACAAAGCAAAATAAAAGCATACAGAAAACCATCTGCACAATGTGAGAAAGTTACATATTTACATCATGCGTGACATTCCAGCGGCACGGAGGACGACTGGTTAGCACATCTGCCTCACAGTTCTGAGGACCCAGGTTCAAATCCAGCCTTCCTGTGTGGAGTTTGCAGGTTCTCCCTGTGCCTGCGTAGGTTTTCCCTGGGTACTTTCGCTTTCATCCAACATTGCAAAAACATGCATGCTAGGTTCATTGAAAATTCAAAATTGCCCGTAAGTGCGAATGGTTGTTTGTCTTTGTGTGCCCTGCGATTGGCTGGCGACCAGTTCAGGGTGTACCCGGCCTATAGCCTAGAGTCAGCTGAGAGAGGCTCTAGCTCGCCCGTGACCATGGTGAGGATAAGCAGGACGGACAGTGGATGGAAGGATGACATTCAATCATAGTATATTGTGACTAAAAAGCTCTTAGCATGCTAAAAACAAGGGCAGCTATCATGTACAGAATACGATGAGATTGTACTTTGATTATTTCTTACTGTATTTACTTATACACACAGATACATCCGCGCGTGTGCAAACACACACACACACACAAAACAGCCTTCTGTCTTCTGTAATGGAAGTTGAGTGGATAACTAGTCTCAATTTAAGAGATGCTTCAATACAATAAATAACATGCACACAGTAGACAGTATTTTGACATGAAAATATTTTTTAAAATTCGCATTTTTGCAACTTACTCTTACAGTCGCATACTTTACAATAGGTACTTCTTTCCATGCGTAACCAAGGATTGGCACCTCCATAAATAAATGCCAAACTGCGAGAATGCAGGGGTCCACTGCATTACTAGTATTGATACTTTCACGCATGTTATTATTTTACACTTGTTCACATTTTATTGTTAATGTTGATCTGCCTATTTTTATTAGTATCTAATAAACCTTAACTTCAACTGACTGTCCTAATAAACTTAAATATTAATATAAACCATATGACACAACATTTAAGTGAAACATGACAATTGACATGACCAAACCATGTGTGTTTGTCTTCTTGTGTCTTGCAGACATCAGTGAAGATCTTCGTCCTGAGCAGCAGGCGCGAGAGCCCCCTCACATTAAAGAGGAAGTCGAGGAGGAAGAGGTCCACCGCATCAAAGAAGAAAAGAAATTGGAGCCCATTCCCATTAAAAAAGAGGATGAGGAAGCGCACCCCCACATCAAACAGGAAGTAGAGGAGAACATCACCAAGTTTCCATCGACTGGTGTCCCTTTGAAGAGTGAAGATGAAAGTCAAAGTGAGGAGAGCAGAGGGGCGGAGCCTCCAAGCAGCAGCTCAAGTCAACACATGACAACAGAAGCTGATGGAGACCACTGTGGAGGATCACAAGCAGACGGATTCTAAGCTCCGCTGTCAGATCGTGATGACACGACGTCACACCCTCCTCGCACTGATGATGATGATGATGGACAGAGTGAAGGTGATATGACATTTCACATTGAAAACAAACCATGGAAATGTTCTCAGTGTGGGGAAGTATTTGCTTTTCAGAGCAATTTGAAACGACACATGAAAATACACACAGGAGAGAAAGCTTTTGCCTGCTCAGTGTGTGGTCAAAGATTCTCTCAGAAGGGAAACTTAGAAATACACACAAGAACCGACACTGGTGAGAAACATTTTGCCTGCTCAGTTTGTGGTGAAAGATCAATTGAAAACGGATTCTTATAAAGACACACAAGAACCCACACTGGTGAGAAACCTTTTGCCTGCTCACTTTGTGGTCAAGGATTCATTGAAAACTGGAAATTTAAAAAGACACACAAGAACCCACACTGGTGAGAAACCTTTTGCCTGCTCAGTTTGTGGTCAGAGATTCTCTCATAAGTATCAGGCTAAAACACACAAGTGTGCAGTGAGAAAAGGAGTGATGAAGAAGGTTTAAATGAAAAAGTCAATGTTTAATATCAAAGGAAATTACAATCTTATTGATTTACAAAAATGTACATTCTTGTATTGTGTCTACCATCTTTTATTTTTTCAATCTTTTCATTTTCTTTGTATCTTCTAAAAGCCTCCTGTGGACAAATGGTGAGAATGATCACTGGTGCCAAAATACTTTTGTCTAATTTTTGTTTTAACAATTGTGCAAAAAGATGCATCGTGCTCGAGCAATTAGAGCAGTTTGAATGACTAATATAGCAATAGTCCGGTGCAATGACCATTGTGCAAAGGGCGCTGCGACTTCAAGGAGGTTATGCAGTTTAAAGTGACTAGTAGTGCGATAATCTGGGACAATGTCGATTGTGCAAATGTTGCAGATACTCCTCAGTCAGTGTGCAAGTGGTGCAGATGCAACTCTGGCATGAGTGGCCAGTATTGGTCAACAACATCCATCCATTCATTCAACTGCTTATCCTCACTAGGGTCGCGGGAGTGCTGCAGCCTATCCCAGCTATCTTCGGGAAAGAGGCCGTGTACGCCCTAAACTGGTCGCCAGCCAATCGCAGATTATTATTAGAGGTGTAACAATTCATTCTTTATATTGATGTATCGATTTATATTCCTAAAATCCAATTGGATCAATCTGTCCTCAGCTAAAACAAATAGATTTAGATCATTTTAGAAGATAACAAATTGATTGTATCGATACGAGGAA